>NC_084567.2:34232500-34280000 GCF_033978685.3 Nerophis lumbriciformis | reverse complement strand
AAGTATACATACAGCAATGTTAATATTTGCTTACATGTCCCTTGGCAAGTTTCGCTGCAATAAGGCGCATTTGGTAGCCATTGTTGCGTTTGGACCAGTTGTTCCTCCCAGGGAATTCAAGTTTCTGGTCGCTCCCAAGCTCTTTACGACACTTAAAGCTGAGTAGAAGAACCACCAGAGACAGAATAGGTATTTTGTAATATATTTGCAAAGCTTTGGAAATATAATGAGACCAGTCCAGCATAGAACATTCAATCGCGCAGCTAAGATGGTCTGATCTAAAATATGGAAATCTTCTTTTCTATAAAGTCTCTCTCCCTACCACCCTCGCTGTCTTGTCTTTCCAGCCCAAACACATGCCCGTTGTCCTCCGCAGCTAGACACAAGAAGAGATAAGGAGAAGGATTATCTCTCCTCCTTACATTCCATAGTCAAGGTTAGCACACAGTATTTGCAGACAACCAAAAGACCACAATTGGAAGAAAAACACTAGCTGTTTTGTAATATGATTATGAAAGTAAAGAAGTAACACTTAAATACGGATATATGTAAATATCTGCCTCCGACACCATCCACAAGCTTCTGCTTGAATTTTTGACCATTCCTCTTGACAAAATTGGTGCAGTTCAAGCTAAATTTGTTGGTTTTCTGACATGGACTTGTTTCTTCAGCATTGTCCACACGTTTAAGTCAGGTCAGTCAGTCAGTCATTTTTGTTTTATCTGACATCACTTGGACAAAGATAAGACCTTCTGGAGGAAAGTTCTGTGGTCAGATGAAACAAATAATGGAGCTGTTTGGCCACAATACCCAGCAATATGTTTGGAGGAGAAAAGGTGAGGCCTTTAATCCCAGGAACACCACACCTACCGTCAAGCATGGTGGTGGTAGTATTATGCTCTGGGCCTGTTTTGCTGCCAATGGAACTGGTGCTTTACAGAGAGTAAATGGGACAATGAAAAAGGAGGATTACCTCCAAATTCTTCAGGACAACCTAAAATCATCAGCCCAGAGTTTGGGTCTTGGGCGCAGTTGGGTGTTCCAACAGGACAATGACCCCAAACACACGTCAAAAGTGGTAAAAGAATGGCTAAATCAGGCTAGAATTAAGGTTTTAGAATGGCCTTCCCAAAGTCCTGACTTAAATGTGTGGACAATGCTGAAGAAACAAGTCCATGTCAGAAATGTAGCTGAACTGTACCAATTTTGTCAAGAGGAGTGGTCAAAAATTCAGCCAGAAGCTTGTGGATGGCTACCAAAAGCGCCTTATTGCAGTGAAACTTGCCAAGGGACATGTAACCAAATATTAACATTGCTGTATGTATACTTTTGACCCAGCAGATTTGCTCACATTTTCAGTAGACCCATAATAAATTCATAAAAGAACCAAACTTCATGAATGTTTTTTGTCGACCAACAAGTATGTGCTCCAATCACTTTATCACAAAAAAAAATAAGAGTTGTAGAAATTATTGGAAACTCAAGACAGCCATGACATTATGTCCTTTCCAAGTGTATGTCAACTTTGATCACGACTGTATAATGCAGCCTCTAATAAGGATACATATCACGATATATTACTTGGCATATACCGGTACTGTAAATGACAATAGAACCATTTCAAAACACATAAATGCTTCTAATTTAGCTGCTGATGTTTGTGGTTAAATTGTTTTCTCTCAAAACTATTATTAATCTTTTGTATTTAGTCGCAAACACTAAATTTTAAAACAATTGTTTACATATATCAGCTTCACTGGACTAAAATTTGCAGATATATACATTGTGAAATGAGTTATTTACACAGAAAGATTTTGTAAATGTCTATCTACATACCTTAATTCTTTCCAAACGGTGTCTTTACACGGCAGTAAAATGGATCAAACAAAACTGAAGTCCTACTGGACCTACTATCTGCGTAAACTAGCTCTGCAATCACTTAACAGTATCAATAATTCCACGGTGACGTTTTGGTGAATTTATGAATCTTAAATCTTACAAAAATAATGCTAGCTAACACCCGGGAATCAAACCCCGGACATTCTTGTTGTCAGGAGCCATACTTGCCAACCTTAAGACCTCCGATTTCGGGAGGTGGGGGGTGGGGGGTGGGGGGGCGTGGTCGGGGGCCGGGCGGGGGGCGTGGTTAAGATATATATATATATAAGAAATACTTGACTTTCAGTGAATTCTAGCCATATATATATATATATATATATATTTTATTACATATATATATATAAAATAAATACTTGAATTTTAGTGTTCATTTATTTACACATATACACACACATAACACTCATCTACTCATTGTTGAGTTAAGGGTTGAATTGTCCATCCTTGTTCTATTCTCTGTCACTATTTCAGAACACACACATTATACAAATATACATTATAAAATCAATAAGAAAAGGGGAGCTCTAATTTGGGAGTCTGAATTAGGATCGGAAGTTCCTATATAAACATTGCACACTCACGTCGCCTTTTTGTATTGATTACTGCAGCTGTGCGCTGGATTCATTCACAAATACAAACTACAACTCACAAACACTTTAGAGTGAGGCTCCACCATCAGAATGTGTACTTAAACTTATAAAGATCACATGGATATTATTCAGTGAGTTGATTCACCAAAACTAACCTGTTAAACAGGAGGAAAAAGCACACAGGACATTTCACTTGTTCACAGACTGGTCGCTGTCATCAGAATGACTAGACACTTCCGGTCTGCAGGTGATAGCATTCAATTGGGAAGAAATGCCCTACTGCCCCCTACTGACCAATGTGAATACTGATAAATGTGTAATGACAGCTCCAAAAACGAATTCAAACCACAAAATAAAATAAATAAATCAACACAAAAATGTGACACATTATGGGTGGGTCACATATGCATGTACAGTAGATGGCAGTATTGTCCTGTTTAAAAGTGTCACAACATTGCTGTTTACGGCAGACGGATTGCTTTACGGTAGACGAAAACTTGACTGCTGTTGTTGTGTGTTGTTACCGCGCTGGGGGGACGTTAATGAAACCGCCTAACGGTTGTGTGAACAGGCTGTCAACACGTCACTCAGGTCCGCATGGAGCTGGAGGGGGCGTGGCCTCCAGCTCCGCCTGAATTTCGGGAGATTTTCGGGAGAAAATTTGTCCCGGGAGGTTTTCGGGAGAGGCGCTGAATTGCAGGAGTCTCCCGGAAAATCCGGGAGGGTTGGCAAGTATGTCAGGAGCTAACCACTATGTCCCCGTGCTGCCCGCTAAGCAGTTTTATGGTTTGAGTTTTGTTCCATTAAAAATTAACTGAACCTGCACCTGATATAAACACCAAGCCAGGTACCAAAGAGTGATTACCTATACATCCCCAATGAATGAGTATATTAAACAAATAGGTAGAACTTTTGCTATGCTGGTCACCCTAGAGGCTACACTGCAAAAAGTCAGTGTTCAAAAACAAGGGGAAAAAAAATACAAAAATTAGGGGTATTTTATTTGAACTAAGAAAAATTGTCTGCCAATAGAACAAGAAAAATCGGCTTGTCAAGACTTTCCAAAACAAGTAAAATTAGCTAACCTCAATGAAACCAAAAATACCTTAAAATTAGTATATTCTTACTAATAACAAGTCCCCTTTTCCTGGTAGAAAAAAAACGAGACCTTTTTGCTCAATATGTTGAAAAATATTCTTAAATTAGGTAAATGCTAGTGCCATTATCTTGACATAATGATATGCGCTCGGCATCATTTTTTTTCATGCTTGAAGTAAGAAATTATTACTTTAAAAAAGTAGTTTTATACTTGTGAGTGTTGATGACACAGCTTTGCAACAGTTGATATTCTAGTTTCAAGCATGTTTTACTCAATATAGGTCATCAAATCTCAGCAACAAGCTGTAATATCTTACTGAGATCATTTAGGACCAAAACACTTAAAACAAGTAAAACTCTCTAACATAAAATTTGCTTAGTGATAAGAATGATCTTATCAGACAGAAAATAAGCAAATATCACCCTTATTTGAGATATTTCATCTTACTTAGATTTCAGTTTTTGCAGTGTAAAGCCATGATCTAAAATGACAGTGGACTTGAAATGTCAGCTCTTTGTTTTGAGGCTGCCTGGGGTGTGACTCACAGATAGAGAATGTCATCATGCAACCTGTTGTTTTTATGAATAACTACTTTTTTCCCCGCTTTTAGATACATTATTATGTGTCACCTTGTTTTAGGTCATCAAAACTACACTTTTTTGGAAAACTGCAGCCAAATCTCAGATTTGAGCGTTGTTGTAAAAACTGGAAAAAACGGTTTTATTTAATTTGCCTCTCTGTTTTAATGCTTCACAATCTAATTTGTTCAACCAGTTTGATATAATGCATTTCTTTAGTTTTCATTGCTATGTATTAAGTCCAGTGTAATATAATGTGGAAACTGCACTTGCATTGGTTAAAACTAGAGATGTCCGATAATCGCTTTTTTTGCCGATATTTCGATATTGTTCAGCTCTTAATTACCGATTCCGATATCAACCGATACCGATATATACAGTCGTGGAATCAACACATTATTATGCCTAATTTTGTTGTGATGCCCCGCTGGATGCATTAAACAATGTAACAAGGTTTTCCAAAATAAATCAACTCAAGTTATGGAAAAAAATGCCAACATGGCACTGCCATATTTATTATTGAAGTCACAAAGTGCATTGTTTTTTTGTAACATGCCTCAAAACAGCAGCTTGGAATTTGGGACATGCTCTCCCTGAAAGAGCATGGGGAGGTTGAGGTGGGCGGGGTTGAGGTGGGGGGGTTTATATTGTAGGGTTCTGGGTATTTGTTCTGTTGTGTTTATGTTGTGTTAAGGTGGGGATGTTCTCCCGAAATGTGTTTGTCATTCTTGTTTGGTGTGGGTTCACAGTGTGGCGCATATTTGTAACAGTGTTAAAGTTGTTTGTACATCGACGGAGGCAGATAATTAGATATATCCATATTTGTGTGTTACTTCTTTTAAACCATAGTCATAGTACAAAACAGCTAGTGTTCTTTATTTGTTATCTTTTGGTTGTCTGCAAATACTGTGTGCCAACTTTTGAGAATGTCAAGGGGGAGATCTTCTCTGCTTTTCGTCTAAAACCAACTTTAGATAATAAACAAAAGGGACCTGGAGTGAGAGGGGAGAAGTAATAAATTCTTTCTCTTATCTTTCCCTTTGCCCAGCTGTGGAGAAAGGGACAAGAGGGTGGGGGCAAGAGAGACGAAATAAAAGAAGAAGTTCTGCCGTATGAAAAGTTAGACCAATTTAGCTGTGCGAGTGAGCGCTTCTGTACGGGATTTGGTCTCAAGTTTATTTCCAAAGGCTTTGGAAATAAAATTACAAAATACCTATTCTGTCTCTGGTGGTTCTTCTACTCAGCTTTACGTGTCATAAAAGAGCTTGGGAGTGACCAGCAACTTGAATTCCCTGGGAGGAACAACTGGTCCAAACGCAACAATTGCCACCCTCAGTGTGACCTGTATGGCTGTTGACCAAGCATGCCTTGCATTCACTTGTGTGTGTTCAAAGCCGTAGATATTATGTGATTGGGCCGGCACGCAAAGGCAGTGCCTTTAAGGTTTATCGGCGGCGTTTTAGAAAGTCATAAATTTTACTTTTTGAAACCGATACCGATAATTTCTGATAGTACATTTTAAAGCATTTATCGGTCGACAATATCGGCAGCCCGATATTATCGGACATCCCTAGTTAAAACAGAGTGTTCATAGCACTACCTTATACCTTAGTATAGGCTTGACAGGTGGTTTTATTTGGTGTTTGGCATGGGGACAATTAATTTTAAAACATTTTAATTTTTGTGTACACGTGCCTAAATATTGAATATTCATAAGAAGGTCCCAGGTCCATCACTTGATCGTTGGGACCCTGCTTGTGGGTTCATACTGTGGTTAAAATGTATCAAAGTCCTATCAGGGATGTCTGTTTGGTAACAAGAAGGATACCTTTTAAGTTTGCCGGAGGCTACACAGGCTCTGTGTGCCTAACAAAGACCCGCTGAAGCTTTGTACTGGTGTGTCTTTGAATGTCTGGCCTTTGTCTCTGCCGGACTGTGTGGCTTTTAAGTGCATCTGGTTGCTCAGCAGGCCACATCCTTCTGAAAAGGGTGGATGATGACAGGAGAATTATCCCACAATGAGGACAAAATTCACATTTTTCATTTCCTCTACGACAGAGGTGTCCAAACATTTTCCAGCGAGGGCCACGTAAAGAAAATTTTAATTGAGGGTTCGCTTTTATACTACAGATGTCCGATAATATTGGACTGCCGATATTATCGGCCGATAAATGCTTTAAAATGTAATATCGGAAATTATCGGTATCGTTTTCAAAAAGTGAAATTTATGACTTTTAAAAACAGCGCTGTGTACACGGACGTAGGGAGAAGTACAGAGCGCCAATAAACCTTAAAGGCACTGCCTTTGCGTGCCGGTCCAGTCACATAATATCTACAGCTTTTCACACACACAAGTGAATGCAAAGCATACTTGGTCAACAGCCATACAGGTCACACTGAGGGTGGCCGTATAAACAACTTTAACACTGTTACAAATATGCGCCACACTCTGAACCCACACCAAACAAGAGTGACAAACACATTTCGGGAGAACATCCGCACCGTAACACAACATAACCACAACAGAACAAATACTCAGAACCCCTTGCAGCACTAACTCTTCCGGGATGCTACAATATACCTCAAACCCCCCCCACCCCCCCACCACCCACCACCCTGCCCACCTCAACCTCCACATGCTCTCTCAGGGAGAGCATGTCACAAATTCCAAGCTGCTGTTTTGAGGCATATTAAAAAAAAATAATGCACTTTGTGACTTCAATAATAAATATGGCAGTGCCATGTTGGCACTTTTTTCCATAACTTGAGTTGATTTATTTTGGAAAACCTTGTTACATTGTTTAATGCATCCAGCGGGGCACCACAACCAAATTAGGCATAATAATGTGTTCATTCCACGACTGTATATATCGGGATCGGTTGATATCGGAATCGGTAATTAAGATTTGGACAATATCGGATATCGGCAAAAAAGCCATTATCGGACATCTCTAACTCAAACCAAAACAATGTAGGTGAACATATGCTAACATTTGAAGAAAAACTTTTACATTTTAGCTTTGTGTTATAAATAACAAAGCAATAAAATAATTATTATTTAATAATGATTTTATTTGTATTTATGTTAACTGTGCTTGAAAGTAAGCTTTTATTTACTAATATTGCTACTATACCATTAACTGAAACACTTTTAAGGGGCTTTAGTACAAACCCCGTTTCCATATGAGTTGGGAAATTGTGTTAGATGTAAATATAAACGGAATACAATGATTTGCAAATCATTTTCAACCCATATTCAGTTGAATATGCTACATAGACAACATATTTGATGTTCAAACTGATAAACATTTTTTTTTTGCAAATAATCATTAACTGTTGAATTTGATGCCAGCAACACATGACAAAGAAGTTGGGAAAGGTGGCAATAAATACTGATAAAGTTGAGGAATGCTCATCAAACACTTATTTGGAACATCCCACAGGTGTGCAGGCTAATTGGGAACAGGTGGGTGCCATGATTGGGTATACAAACAGCTTCCCAACAAATGCTCAGTCTTTCAGAAGAAAGGATGGGGCGAGGTACACCTCTTTGTCCACAACTGCGTGAGCAAATAGTCAAACAGTTTAAGAACAACGTTTCTCAAAGTGCAATTGCAAGAAATTTAGGGATTTCAACATCTACGGTCTGTAATATCATCAAAAGGTTCAGAGAATCAGGAGAAATCACTCCACGTAAGCGGCATGGCCGGAAACCAACATTGAATGACCGTGACCTTCGATCCCTCAGACGGCATTGTATCAAAAACCGACATCAATCTCTAAAGGATATCACCACATGGGCTCAGGAACACTTCAGAAAACCACTGACACTAAATACAGTTGGTCGAGATCATCTAAGATGGACTCATGCAAAGTGGAAAAGTGTTCTGTGGTCTGACGAGTCCACATTTCAAATTGATTTTGGAAATATTCGACATCGTGTCATCCGGACCAAAGGGGAAGCGAACCATCCAGACTATTATCGACGCAAAGTTCAAAAGCCAGCATCTGTGATGGTATGGGGGTGCATTAGTGCCCAAGGCATGGGTAACTTACACATCTGCGAAGGCACCATTAATGCTGAAAGGTACATACAGGTTTTGGAACAACATATGCGCCGTCTTTTTCATGGACGCCCCTGCTTATTTCAGCAAGACGATGCCAAGCCACATTCAGCACGTGTTACAACAGCGTGGCTTCGTAAAAAAAGAGTGCGGGTACTTTCCTGGCTCGCCTGCAGTCCAGACCTGTCTCCCATCGAAAATGTGTGGCGCATTATGAAGCGTAAAATACGACAGCGGAGACCCCGGACTGTTGAACGACTGAAGCTCTACATAAAACAAAAATGGGAAAGAATTCCACTTTCAAAGCTTCAACAATTAGTTTCCTCAGTTCCCAATCGTTTATTGAGTGTTGTTAAAAGAAAAGGTGATTTAACACAGTGGTGAACATGCCCTTTCCCAACTACTTTGGCACGTGTTGCAGCCATGAAATTCTAAGTTAATTATTATTTGCAAAAAAAAAAAAAAGAAGTTTATGAGTTTGAACATCAAATATCTTGTCTTTGTAGTGCATTCAATTGAATATGGGTTGTAAATGATTTGCAAATCATTGTATTCCGTTTATATTTACATCCAACACAATTTCCCAACTCATATGGAAACGTGGTGTGTACAATCAAAAACATATCATGTCTCACAAGAAATTTGTACACTTTTTCATCATGACAGGACACACGAAAATCATCAAATACCCTATACCGGGGGTCGGCAACCCGCGGCTCTAGAGCCGCATGCGGCTCTTTAGCGCCGCCCTGGTGGCTCTCTGGAGCTTTTTCAAAAATGTATGAAAAATGGAAAAAGATGAGGGCAAAAAAATATATTTTTTGTGTTAATATGGTTTCTGTAGGAGGAAAAACATGACACAAACCTCCCTAATTGTTATAAAGCACACTGTTTATATTAAATATGCTTCACTGATTCGAGTATTTGAGGAGCGCCGTTTTGTCCTACTAATTTTGGCCGTCCTTGAACTCACCTTAGTTTGTTTACATGTATAACTTTCTAGGACGTGTTTTATGCCACTTCTTTTTCTTTCTCATTTTGTCCACCACACTTTAAATGTTGTGCATGAATGCACAAAGGTGAGTTTTGTTGATGTTATTGACTTGTGTGGAGTGCTAATCGGGCATATTTGGTCAATGCATGACTGCAAGCTAATCGATGCTAACATGCTATTTAGGCTAGCTATATGTACATATTGCATCATAATGCCTCATTTGTAGCTATATTTGAGGTCATTTAGTTTCCTTTAAGTCCTCTTAATTCAATTTATATCTCATGACACACTATCTGTCTGTAATATGGCTTTTAATTTTTTGTGGCTCCAGACAGCTTTGTTTTTGTATTGTTGGTCCAATATGACTCTTTCAACATTTTGGGTTGCCGACCCCTGCACTATACAGTAAGACGCATTTTGGTTTTCAGGTCCCATCTTGAGGGGATTTGGTGCCGTTTAATTTTTCATAGTTGTTTTGTTCTAATTTGGGACCTGTTTAGTTTGTCCATAAAATGTGTCGCGGGCCAAAAAAACCGAGCTGCGGGTCATGTGGTGACATAAATGATGGTATTTTGAGAGGTAATCAATGAAGTCGCCGAGGGCCTAGGTGGGAAACGCCACTGATATCCCCACAAGCATACTTGCCAACCCTCCCGGATTTTCCGGGAGACTCCCGAAATTCAGCGCCTCTCCCGAAAACATCCCGGGACAAATTTTATCCCGAAATTCAGGCGGAGCTGGAGGGGGCCAGCTCCATGCGGACCTGAGTGACGTGTTGACAGCCTGTTCACAACATTGCCTAAACAGCAATGTTGTGACACTTTTAAACAGGACAATACTGCCATCTACTGTACATGCATATGTGACCCACCCATAATGTGTCACATTTTTGTGTTGATTTATTTATTTATTTATTTTTGTGGTTTGAATTCGTTTTTGGAGCTGTCATTCCACATTTATCAGTATTCACATTGGTCAGTAGGGGGCAGTAGGGCGTTTCTTCCCAATTGAATGCTATCACCTGCAGACCGGAAGTGTCTTGTCATTCTGATGAGCGCGACCAGTCTGTGAACAATTGAAACGTCCTGTGTGCTTTTTCCTCCTGTATAACAGGTTAGTTTTGGTGAATCAACTCACTGAATAATATCCATGTGATCTTTATAAGTTTAAGTACACATTCTGATGGTGGAGCCTAACTCTAAAGTGTTTGTGAGTTGTAGTTTGTATTTGTGAATGAATCCAGTGCACAGCTGCAGTAATCAATACAAAATGGCGACGTGAGTGCGCAATGTTTGTATAGGAATTTCTGATCCTAATTCAGACTCCCAAATTAGAGCTCCCGTTTTCTTATTGATTTTATAATGTATATTTGTATAATGTGTGTGTTCTGAAATAGTGACAGAGAATAGAACAAGGATGGACAATTCAACCCTTAACTCAACAATGAGTAGATGAGTGTTATGTGTGTGTATACGTGTAAATAAATGAACACTGAAATTCAAGTATTTATTTTATTTATATATATATATATATATATATATATATATATATATATATATATATATATATATATATATATATATATATATATATATATATAGCTAGAATCCACTGAAAGTCAAGTATTTCTTATATATATATATATCTTAACCACGCCCCCCGCCCCCCACCCCCCACCTCCCGAAATCGGAGGTCTCAAGGTTGGCAAGTATGCCACATGTCAATTTAAAACTATATCAATCAATTATGATGGTGATGACACAGGCTAACTCAACTTTGTTTGTGTGTGAATATGTTGATCCCAGACATCCCAGATAATGAGGCGCAGTACTGGACAGACAAACTGGAACAAATCAATTCCATGGGAATCCACGATGAGGTAGGTTTTAATAAAGCTTGTTATTTCCACCACGCAGGAGTTCAAATTCACTAATGGAAAACTACAAATACTTGACTTTCTCACAAATTGTTTGGCCGGTTTTTGTTTTAGTACCCTCTTCAGGACGACGTTGACAGTCGTCTATTGGCTCCCACAGTGTCTCAGTGCTGTAAGTGCTTCTTTATTCCAGCCTCTAGATGGCGCCACTTGTCTCACTTTCTACTTGCCAGTCTTTGACTATTCTTTTTTTTTTTATTTCCTTCACTTCCTTGGCCTGTTTCACTGACCTATGTAATGTTTTGACCAAAGTGTATTGCTTGCCAAACTAACTTCATATCAAGTCGATGCTAAAGCTTTATATTCATGCCGTTATGGTTGCAGGTACTGATCAGTTGCACAGTCTTCCATTATTACTTTAAAATACGGAGACATTCATTTGTTTTTACTGCTTCCATCCTTGACTTTACCTCTTATGTGTTATATTTGCATTTCACCAGGCAACTATTTTGGATGGGCTGACTCACTCAGTATGTAAAAACAACAACAAATTGAAATGACTCCCCCTTGCCAATCCTCAGTGCCCTCTGCATGACTCCTTAGTATCCATATTTGCCCCAAGAAATGTTGTTCATGAACATGAATTATGTTATTTTAACTCTATATTTTCCTTTCCCTATTTACATTTCCCGTGCTTGCTATTTCCATTCCCCCCCTGCTTTGTGCTGAATAAGCAGTTCTTGTATTCATATGTGATTATTGCTTAGTAAGTATTGTTAATTTCACTTAAACGCTAATTATTACTATTAATATAACTAAAATGTGGCTATTATTCACCAGTATCTCTCCAAATTGCAGTTGCATAGTTACTTTGACAGGTGGCAGTGTGGCACTCTACTGCATGTACAGTCGTGGTCAAAAGTTTACATACACTTGTAAAGAACATAATGTCATGGCTGTCTTGAGTTTCCAATCATTTCTACAACTCTTATTTTTTTGTGATAGAGTGATTGGAGCACATACTTGTTGGTCATAAAAAACATTCATGAAATGTGGTTCTTTCTTTTTACTGAAAATGTGAGCAAATGTGCTGGGTCAAAAGTATACATACAGCAATGTTAATATTTGCTTACATGTCCCTTGGCAAGTTTCACTGCAATAAGGCGCTTTTGGTAGCCATCCACAAGCTTCTGCTTGAGTTTTTGACCACTCCTCTTGACAAAATTGGTGCAGTTCAGCTAAATGTGTTGGTTTTCTGACATGGACTTGTTTCTTCAGCATTATCCACACGTTTAAGTCAGGACTTTGAGAAGGCCATTCTAAAACCTTAATTCTAGCCTGATTTAGCCATTCCTTTAGCACTTTTGACGTGTGTTTGAGGTCATTGTCCTGTTGGAACACCCAACTGCGCCTAAGACCCAACGTCCGGCCTGATGATTTTAGGTTGTCCTGAAAAATTTGGAGGTAATCCTCCTTTTTCATTGTCCCATTTACTCTCTGTAAAGCACCAGTTCCATTGGCAACAAAACAGGCCCAGAGCATAATTCTACCACCATCATGCTTGAGGCCTCACCTTTTCTCCTCCAAACATACCGTACTTTTCGGACTATAAGTCGCAGTTTTTTTCATAGTTCGACTTATACTCAGGAGTGACTTATGTGTGAAATTATTAACACATTACCGTAAAATATCAAATAATATTATTTAGCTCATTCACGTAAGAGACTAGACATATAAGATTTCATGGGATTTAGTGATTAGGAGTGACAGATTGTTTGGTAAACGTATAGCATGTTCTATATGTTATAGTTATTTGAATGATTCTTACCATACTATGTTACGTTAACATACTAGAGATGCGCGGATAGGCAATTATTTCATCCGCAACCGCATCAGAAAGTCGTCAACCATCCGCAATCCACCCGATCTAACATTTGATCAGAACCGCATCCGCCCGCCATCCGCCCGCACCCGCCCGTTGTTATATATCTAATATAGACGATGCAAGGCATTAGTGAGGTTATAAAGCTTTTGCCTGTTAAAGAAAGGAGACTGATCCAATGCAGCACAGATATTCGCGTGCCACGCTGTCACGACCCAGACGCACACCAGTGCGCAATCATATGGGAGCCGCGCTGAGCGCACCTCCAAGCGCGTCTCGCTGCCGGCGACGGCCGGGTATATGGGCCCGACGCTCCAGCGCCATCCATTTTCAGGGCTAGTTGATTCGGCAGGTGGGTTGTTACACACTCCTTAGCGGGTTCCAACTTCCATGGCCACCGTCCTGCTGTCTATATCAACCAGGGTGAGCCCCACCCCTTTCGTGAGCGCACTGCGCGCGGAGTGACCCCTGTTACGCGCCCCCGGCAACAGGGGTGGCGGGCAGGTAAGCTGCGCGGGCGGAGCGCGCGTAGTGACCCCTGTTACGAGCCCCCGGCCACGGGGGTGGCGGGCAGGTAAGCTGCTTACCTGCTGCGCGTGACGCCGGCCGCGGCGAAGGCGGACGAGGCGGGGTGTCGGTGCGGTGGTTACCATGGACGTGCGTCGGGCCCTTCTCGCGGATCGCCTCAGCTACGGCTCCCGGTGGGGCCCTCTCGGGGGAAGTGGCCTCGGTCCCGGACCCCGGCGAGGCGTCCCTTCTCCGCTCCGTAAAAGTGTCCATCTCTTTTTCTTTTTTTTCTTCTGTTGTGGCATATGCTGCAGGTGCCTGCTCGTTTTTCGTATGTGGGTAACAACATTTAACTATGTATATATATTTCCGAATTGGTTTAACTGCCACCCGCCTGAATCTATTTAAAATCTAATTTTTCTTTATTTGAACCACCCGACCCGACCCGACCCGCGGATAAAATCAATTTTTTTTTAATTTCATCCGCCCGATCCGCGGATAATCCGCGGACTCCGCGGTTGTGCCCGCAAACCGCGCATCTCTACCAGGCACGTTCTCAGTTGGTTATCTATGTCTCATATAACGTACACTTATTCAGCCTGTTGTTCACTATTCTTTTCTTTATTTTAAATTGCCTTTCAAATGTCTATTCTTGGTGTTGGCTTTTATCAAATAAATTCCCCCCAAAAATGTGGCAGCGCGCGCGCGTGATGGCTGTCGGGGCTGACGAACTGTGTATATGTATGTATATGTGTGTGTATGTATGTATGTTTATATATGTGTATGTGTACATATGTGTATGTATATGTATATATGTGTATGTGTGGGTATGTATACGTGTATGTGTGTATGTGTATGTGTATGTGTGTATGTATGTATGTATGTATATTTCTGGGGGTACGCTCTGGGCCTGCCTGTCAGACGGGGGTCGACGCCTCAGGCTACTGCATCCGAACTGCGTGTCTGGAGCTCCTGGGTCCCGCTGTCCATCCCTTCCGGGTGCCCGTCTTGGTTGGGGCCTGTTGGGCCTAGTCCCTGCGTCTATTGTGGTAGCTTGGTGCTGCAAGGTATTCCGAGGTGCTGCGAGTCGGCCAGTTGCTGGGGTAGTGACCTTGTTTGTCAGCATGTCTGTGATCTTCTTTTAATTCTTTTTTTTTTTTATTAATTAATTAATTAATTTATTTATTTATTTATTTTTAAAATATATTTTATTAATATTATTTTTTAATTTTTCCCCTCCCTCAGGGGGGGGGCTCGGCGGGGCGGTTGCTGGTTGTTCCATCTCCATCGTTGGGGTCCCTGCGGGTGGGGTGGGTGGTTCCCGTGGCCCTGTGCCTGGGTGGTCCTGCGGCGGCCGGTTTGGGTGGGGTGGCCGGGGGCTGGCCTCGCCGCGCTCTCCGGGGGTGGGGGGTGGGCTCGTGGGGGCCCGGTTGCCGGTGGGGCGGGGGCGGTCTTCCCGTCCGGTTGCGGGGAGTCTCTGGGTCCTTCGGGCGGGGCGTCTCGCCTTTCTGCCCGTGTGGGGTGTGGTCTCTCGCTGGCTTGGGGTCTGGCTGTCCCCTGCTTTTCTCGTGCCCTGTCCTCCGCCGGGTGCGTCTGTCTGCGGCCTGCTGCTGGCCCTTGTGGGCGGTACGGTGGGTCGGGCTCTGGGGTTCCTGTCGCTGGCCGGCTTGGCTGCGTGGGGGCGGTGGTCCCTGGTTCCCTGGGCACCACGCCTCCTGTTTGTGGGTTGGGCTCTCGGGGGTGATGGGGCCGTGCTCTGGCTCCCACGCACTCTGGGAGTCGAATGTATTGTACATGCAAATTCACGTATGCTCACATACGTACATAGGTACCTACGCTCCCACATACATACACAAATACAGTACATATTTACCTACCTAATGTTCGTACATCCACACGCACATTCAATATACAAACATACACATACACATACTGTACATATACATTCACTGTACAAACACATATACACATTCTGTACATATACATTCATTGTACAAACACATATACACATTCTGTACATATACAAGTACATATGCATACTTACACTCATGCACATAATCACGTTTCATCAAACATATATTAACGTTGTTGCCCTAGGGTAAACTGGGTGTAACACATGGCACACTGACAAAGCTTAACCTATTGTGACTATAACAATCTACAAGGTTTATGTAGGTTGCTTCTCTTTCTCCCCCTCCATTTTTCTGCATTCTTTCGTATCTCAAGTTATCATTACGTATATGTATTGTTGCATTTAAACAACTGTATTGTTGATAATAAAGGTAAATTATTGGTATTGTTCATTATCAATAGCGCTATTTCTATTGGTATTTGTATTGATCCATTTGTAGTGTAATAATGCTCATTGTCATTTCTGTATTATTTTTTATTTTTCGCTAACTGCTTATTTGCTATTACTTTTACCATCATATTTGTACATGTCATATTTGCTGATGTTGCTCTATTGTTGTTGTTGTTGTTGTTTGCTGTTGTTGTTTTTGTCTCTCTGTCTAATCCCCCTCTTGTCCCCACAATTTCCCCCTCTGTCTTCTTTTTTTTTCCTCTTTCTATCCCCTCCTGCTCCGGCCCGGCTGCACTAAATGATAATATAAATACATTTAATAAAGTCAAATACAAATAAGGCAACAATAGAAGTATCCTACACTTCTCTTTTGTAAAGTAAATCTGAACAGCCGACATGGGCATCTACATCAACTATATGATTTGCCTGAGAAGCTGGACAGGACATAAAAAAAAATAAAAAAAATAAATAAATAAAAAAAAAAAATAAATAAATAAATAAATAAATTCCCCCCAAAAATGTGACTTATACACTGGTAACAATTTTTGGTACTTCAGTGTGTGTTCATGTGTTAATAAATGTTAATTTGTTTAATTATCAAATTTCATTCCTTTAATTTAACAGTGAAAACTGTGCTGTCCAGCTGTTCCAACACATTAGAGTCTCATTAAGCTGAAGCTAGGCTTTTGTTGTGCCCAACAAAGTGTTTATACTGTAAGTATTTACAGTGCAAAAAGTCAGTGTTCAAAACAAGAAAAAGAAAATACAAAAATTAGGCGTATTTTATTTGAACTAAGCAAAATTATCTGCCTATAGAACAAGAAAATTCAGCTTGTCAAGACTTTCCAAAACAAGTAAAATTAGCTAACATCAATGAACCCAAAAAATACCTTAAAATATTTCATGGGATTTAGCGATTAGGAGTGACAGATTGTTTGGTAAACGTATAGCATGTTCTATATGTTATAGTTATTTGAATGACCCTTACCATAATATTTTACGTTAACATACCAGGCACGTTCTCAGTTGGTTATTTATGCCTCATATAACGTACACTTATTCAGCCTGTTGTTCACTATTCTTTTCTTTATTTTAAATTGCCTTTCAAATGTCTATTCTTGGTGTTGGCTTTTATCAAATAAATTCCCCCCAAAAATGCGACTTATACTCTTATATATGTTTTTTTTTCCTTCTTTATTATGCATTTTCGGACGGTGCGACTTATACTCCGGAGCGACTTATACTCCGAAAACTACGGTATTGCTGGGTATTGTGGCCTAAAAGCTAAATTTTTGTTTCATCTGACCACAGAACTTTCCTCCAGAAGGTCTTATCTTTGTCCATGTGATGTCAGATAAAACAAAAATTGAGGTGTTTGGCCACAATACCCAGCAATATATTTGGAGGAGAAAAGGTGAGGCCTTTAATCCCAGGAACACCATCCTAAAGTCAAGCATGGTGGTGGTAGTATTATGCTCTGGGCCTGTTTTGCTGCCAATGGAACTGGTGCTTTACAGAGAGTAAATGGGACAATGAAAAAGGAGGATTACCTCCAAATTCTTCAGAACAAGCTAAAATCATCAGCCCGAAGGTTGGGTCTTGGGCGCAGTTGGGTGTTCCAACAGGACAATGCCCCCAAACACACGTCAAAAGTGGTAAAAGAATGGCTAAAGAATTAAGGTTTTAGAATGATCTTCCCAAAGTCCTGACTTAAACGTGTGGACAATGCTGAAGAAACAAGTCCATGTCAGAAAACCAACACGTTTAGCTGAACTGCACCAATTTTGTCAAGAGGAGTGGTCAAAAACTCAAGCAGAAGCTTGTGGATGGCTACCAAAAGTGCTTTATTGCAGTGAAACTTGCCAAGGGACATGTAAGCAAATATTAACATTGCTGTATGTATACTTTTGACCCAGCACATTTGCTCACATTTTCAGTAGACCCATAATAAATTCATAAAAGAACCAAACTTCATGAATGTTATTTATGACCAACAAGTATGTGCTCCAATCACTCTATCACAACAAAATAAGACTTAATGGAAACTCAAGACAGCCATGACATTATGTTCTTTACAAGTGTATGTAAACTTTTGACCACGACTGTATGTACTTTATCAGCCCATTACTTTGTATATCCGCTTTAACCTTAACTATCCTCATAGTGCATTCTTACCTTTTAAGATACATTAAGTTATCAGCTACAGTATTTAAATGCTTGTCATTTTGTTTCATTATTGCATTTAAAAGAAGCTTGTGGTGCTTTTTCTACTTTGCCAGCTCTGGATGACCAGGACAGTGCTGTTGATGACCGAGACAGTGACTACCGCAGTGAAACGAGTAATAGTCTTCCCCCACGTTACCATACTACGGCTCAGCCCAACTCTTCTGTACACCAGTATCCCATCGGGCCTCGACCAAATCACCTCCCAGACTCATGCACCGAGTCTATCCACAGTTTTGATCTGGACTACCGGGACCAGCGAAGCAGGTATACTTGCCTAATTCAAACAAATATTCATCCATCACTTACAGCCAAGTAGTTTGTAGTTTGAAGTATGGAATTGTATGTAGTTTCCTATCTCTTTATATTAGTGATGGGTACCTTTCACATCTGAATCGATACGGTAACAATTCCCCGTACTTGGGAATCACACTGGTAACAATTTTTGGCACTTCAGTGTGTGTTCATGTGTTAATAAATGTTAATTTGTTTAATTATCAAATTTCATTATTTTAATTTCACAGTGAAAACTGTGCTGTCCAGCTCTTCCAACACAGAGTCTCATTTGCAACTATTATAAAGTAGACTTTACATACAGTTGCAGTTCCAAGATGTAGTCTTTACTACGGTTTGTTACCTAGACATTTAGTAGCCTTTGCCATTAAACTGAAACTAGGCTTTTGTTGTGCCCAACAAAGTGTTTATACTGTAAGTATTTACACTGCAAAAAGTCAGTGTTCAAAAACAAGAAAAAAAAATACAAAAATTAGGGGTATTTTACTTGAACTAAGCAAAATTATCTGCCTATAGAACAAGAAAATTCAGCTTGTCAAGACTTTCCAAAACAAGTAAAATTAGCTAACCTCAATGAACCCAAAAAATACCTTAAAATAAGTATATTCTCACTAATAACAAGTGCACTTTTCTTGGTAGAAAAAAAAAAGAGACCTTTTTGCTCAATATGTTGAAAAATATTCTTAAATTAAGTGCCATTATCTTGACATAATGATATGCGCTCGGCATCATGATTTTTTTTTTCATGCTTGAAGTAAGAAATTATTGCTTTAAAAAAAGTAGTTTTATACTTGTGAGTGTTGATGACACAGCTTTGCAACAGTTGATATTCTAGTTTCAAGCGTTTTCTACTCAATATAGGTCATAAAATCTCAGCTACAAGCTATAATATATTACTGAGATCATTTAGGACCAAAACCCTTAAAACAAGTAAAACACTCTAACATAAAATCTGCTTAGTGAGAAGAATTATCTTATCAGACAGAAAATAAGCAAATATCACCCTTATTTGAGATATTTCATCTTACTTAGATTTCAGTTTTTGCAGTGTACTTATTACACAGCATCTGTTTGATTGTAACATGCATCTCAGTTGTAGAAATAGCCATGTAAAATCGCTAATGCTAATCAGTAGCATGTCTATGGAGAAATACAATGTAAATTAGCATTGACAAAGTTCCTTTTTCAAATGTGGAGCCTTACTGTTTGTTTGGGTGTTGTCTATCAGGCATACTTGCTTTGTTTGCATGGGAAATTGTAACACTAACTAGAGGCAATATGACTAAGTCCACTCTGAGTGCTGCTTGAGTTCTTGTTTACCCATTACATCCAGAACACTGGCTGATTTTGAAACCGTTTGTGTTCACGTGAATTGGTGCTTGGTACATACTTACAGAATTCAGTCAGTGCCTATAAAAATATCAAATTCTGTACCCTACCCTACTTTAAAAGAGATTTATTTGAAATAAATCTTCAACTGAAAAAATATTAAGTATATCACCACTTCTGACTCTCTAGTACTATGTGGGAGCACATACTACTGTATAAAGCAGGGGTCCCCAAACAACGGCCCGCGGGCCGAATCTGGCCCACCAGCGTGCAAAATCCGGCCCGCGGTAAGTCCCAAGTAAAAAAAACAACAAAAAAAAAGTTTTTATTTTGGTAAATGTTTTTAATTATTATTATTTTTTTAATCTGTCCTTTCATATCCATTTTCTACCGCTTGTTACTCTCGGTGTCTCCTAGCTGCTCAGGCAAATCATATTGTCTAAAAATTCATTTTTCCATCGATAACGTGACATATATATATATATATATATATATATATATATATATATATATATCCATCCATCCATCCATTTTCTACCGCTTATTTCCTTCGGGGTCGCGGGGGGCGCTGGAGCCTATCGCATATATATATATATATATATATATATATATATATGTATATATACAGTATATGTGTGTATATATATATATATATATATATATATATATATATATATATATATATATATATATATATATATATATATATATATATATATATATATATATACATATATATATATATATATTTGTATATATATATATATATATGTATATATATGTATATATATATATATATATATATATATGCGTGTATATATATATATATTGTTGCGTTAGGACCAGATGTTCCTCCATGGGAATTTAAGTTACTGGTCAATCCCAAGTTCTTTGTAATGACGATATGCTGAGTATAAGTGAAGACCCCAACAGAATTGGTATTTTGCAATTTATTTCCAAAGCTTTGGATACACCAACCTAAAAACAACACATTCAATCGCGTCGCCAAGTTGATCTAAAACAATTACGGAAGCGCTCTCTTCTTCAATATGCCAATAGCTTCCACCCTTCAGAGGGAATACACAAGTCCATTATTCTACTTAGCATGAGACAGGATGAGTTAAAAAAAAAAGGAGTACTTCCACTCCCACATTCCCAAGCTCAAGGTAACTCACAGTGTACCATCGGACACGAGATGGAGAAAAAATAGAAAGAGTACAAATGGAAAATACTAGTTATTTCAAATATGACTATAGAAAGAAATAACTCTTAAATATGTATATGTATATATCCGTCCATATATATATATATATATATATATATATATATATATATATATAAATATACAGCCCGGCCCCCGGCCAAATTTTTTTCACCCAATGCGGCCTCCGAGTCAAAAAGTTCGGGGACCCCTGGTATAATGTGTACTATTGTTTGGCCTTTTTGGGGGGATTAGCGTTGCAAATTAAGACTTTAAAATGCAGTTAAATAATTATAAAAATAACTTGCAAAATCAGTGAATGCAATGTAATTAATATCTACCAAAAAGGTTGCAGACAAAGCATATTGTTTATAATATTATATATGCACACTTGAGGAGCACAATACTGTCTTCACTTTTGCATGCAATGTCTTAACTTTCCATGTTTCAAGCTGATAAACATGTTATGTATGCTTGCTTTGTTTCTTGTTTTGCTCTTTTCTGTTTTTGTCTCTCTTCCCATTCTCCCTCATCCATTCATCCGTAAAATATAATCACTAAGATCACTAAATGATAAAGGAAGAGTCAGAATTATACCCGTGGACTCCGGCATGGGTTGTGAAGATTGGGAGAGCAAATATGCAAGGCGAGGAAAGCCTCAGCTGAGTGACTTTTTAGATGATACAGAAAATATCAATCAAAGGGCGAAGTCTTACCCTGAACAATCACATATATCAGACCATAAAAACACTCAACAACGTGGCTATGTCCCCACAATCTATCCTGAGGGCTATGATACAATTGATCCCCGGAGAAAGCAAAGATTCAGGGACCCAGGTGGGATACTAAGAAAAGAGACACAGAAAATAAGAGAAGAGACTTTTCCCTCGGACCTTGAACTGCTCCGTGAGAAAAGGGGTGAGATGTTAATGCTGCAAGTAGCGGAGATGGAGGAAGAGGAAGAGCAAATAGCATCAGGTTCCAGGCCATACAGAAAAAGTCTTCTCTACAAGACAAGAATGTGGGCCAAAAATGAACTTGACACCACCCTAGAAAATTACGTGGCTTACAAAAAGGAGCAAGAGGCAATGATGCAATTACAGTATGATTTTGATGTTGCGTATTCGGGGGACCGTCACTATTCTTTTGATGAGGATATTGATGACATGGCTTTTGCAGCAGAAGACACATCTCAAGAAATTCCTAGACGTATCCGTGATCAAAGTTCTTTCTCCTATGACAGCCGCATGGACAATTTTCAGGGATTTCAGGAAAAGTGCCGACGGCCTAAAGCTGGGGGATGGGTACCAGAAGCCATGCTTTCACCTGTTGAAGAACCAAGTGATGAATATGTAGACCCGATGGATGAGCTACAGTGCTTAGTTGAAACGGTTTCAGAATACCTTGCTGAAAAAGAGGAGGAAATAAGCAAATATGGCTCTCTTCCTAAATCAAGCAAATCAAGGCTATCATCTCAAGGAAGCAACAAAACAGATTCTCCTGGAGATGACCATTTTAATTCAAGGGATCCGAAAGAAGAAAGTCAATCACACCCTCCTGCTGGAATTTCGGGAGTGAAAAATGCCATGAGCTCCTTATTCAGTAATTTTACTGACAGAGTTGGAGGAAGCCCCAAACAGTCCGTCACAGATACAAAATCCTCATCTGCACAACCACCGCAGTCTGGAATAACAAAACTTTTGGCTTTTATTCCTAAATCAAATAGCTCTGCTCCTGTAGCTGTTGTGTCTCCTGTGGAAACCTGCCCTGAAAATGTGTTCCCGTTGCCTTCACAACCATCCTGCAAGGCCAACATAATAAGACCAAATGAACCAAAAGTTTGTGCAACAAATTCTTCTACTACAAAAGTACAGACAATTGAAATTGGAACCAAACCTCAGGCTCAAGCAAACTCTGTTTTGGGGAAATTAAATCCTTTGAAGCTGTTTTCCTCAGGAAATATGATGAACGCAGATGAATGCAATGAAGAAAAAAATCCAAGTCAATTAGATCACAGTGCTTTTCATCAAGGTAAACCAGAAGCTAGTGTGTCTAGGATTCAATCTACAAAGCCTACTGGTGCAACTGAATCTGAAAGCACTCATTTATTTAGTCCTTTAAAGAAGTCGTTTGGATCTCTGATCGCACCTCCTTCATATATGCCATCTACGGGAGCACCACCTGTGGCAGTATATCCAGTATTTAGATCGACTGAAGATCCAAGGCTTCAGAAACAGTTAAATGATCCGCTATCACATACTAAGTCTAAACCGCCTTCACAATCCTCTGAAAATGTCTCAACTCAACAACAGCCAAGAGCAGAAGGAGGAATGTTTTCTGGATTTTTGAAGTTTGCATCCATGGAAGACATTCATTACCCTGGAAACACAAAAAATCCACAGCAATCACAACCTGGGTCAACAACCTCCAGTGCCTATAAGCAAAACGCTTCCACACCACAGAAAGCCACAGAAAAGGGATGGTTCTCCAGTATATTCAGCACTACTTCTGTTCCCTCTGACTCAGATCAAAACGTTATCAGTAATCCTCAATCTCAGAATACCAAAGAGGTGTCCAGGTCACATTCACAACATGCATCAAATCAAAAACCAACTGCAGCCCCTAATCTAGTGCAACAACAAGCTCCAAATCAAACAGAATCCCAAGGGTTTTTGTCAGGTCTTTTTAAAGGGAGCTCCACTGACAAATCTGCTGTGGGCAAAACCGAGTCCAACCAAGTAGGGATACTATCCGGATTTCTTAAATTTGGTTCAAGTGTTGAGCTGTCTGACAATATGCCACAGCAGAGTCAACCTATTAATCAACCAACGAAAAAAAATACATCCCCAGAAACTCCCTTTGGCGTTTCGCCCCAACCAAAATTGACAGCTTCACAGAGAGGAAGCCTTCTCTCTAATATACTGAAGACATCAACAGAAAATCTAGCACAACCTTCTGAGGATCTATATCAGGGGCACATTTCTGGCAAGCATCCTAACCAGCACAAGATTTCTAATGAAACTGAGGAAAGTCAACCTCGGCAAAGCAAGGGATTATTTGGATTGCTTTCATTTTCTCCAGCAGAGAATAGTTTAAGCGGCCAAGTTCAGCACGGTCAGCAGCAAAGCAGTGTCCAGCAACACCAACCAGTTTTGACTTGTCATGACGTACAAGGACCAGACATAAAAAATCAAACAAGACAGCAGTTTGACCAACAGACAACAAACAAAGTAGGATTTTCTCGACAAGAAACTGTTCCTGTCAAGCAACCACCATCCAATCAAGGCGGTCTTCTTTCTGGTCTTTTTAAATTTGCTTCATCAGACAGTATAAACACACAACAGCCCTCATCAACCATTGTCCCAAGCATATCAAGCCATGAACAAGCTTTAGAAAGAATTGAGCGCGCTGAACAAAATCAACCACAAATGAATGCAAAAGAAAATACTCAAGCAAGTAGTTCTGCTAAACCAATTGCTCCTCAACAATCCGAAATAATCTATGAGACACAGCAACAGATTAAAGTGCAAAATACACAGTTTGATCCAAAAGAGAAAGAGACATCAAATCCATCTGGGCTGCTCTCTGGTTTGTTTAAAATGTTGACAAAATCTGAAAACCAAAACACATCCTGTCAGACATCAACAGAACAATTGTCTCCAAGGGTCTCAAATAAGACAACATTACAGACACACCCACATTTGAATAATATACAGAAGTGTTCACAAAACCACACGGAGAAAGAGAAGAGGACTCAGCCGCCTGCTCCCCAAGGTTTTTTATCTGGATTCGCAAATAAAAATGTCCCTATGCAACCTGTTGCCTACAGACAGTCGGAAACACAATGCCAAAGTACTGAGGAATTTAACTCGCCTAGGTTGACAAAATGTGCTCTAACTAATGTCAGGCAAATCGATGGACAAAGTTATTTAAATCCAAGACCAAGCAGGCATGATTTCAAAAGTACAGCTGTTTCAATTGATTCTGAGAGTCTAGACTTAAGAACATCGTCTACGTTTGCCAGATCTTTTCACAATAATGAAAATTACTCATTTAGTGCTGGTAATTTGCCTCAGTTATATTGCTCTAGCTCTTTTCTACCAATGCGCCCAATGGCTTACAGTACAGGAAATATTGATTCAGGCTTTCAAAGTCATACAAATTTCTCCGAAACAATAAATGACCCATATATTTGTGGAAGCATGCCATCGTTGAATGGATCCTCAAGCCAAAACCCTTATATTTGTCAGGTTTCTCCTTATCAATCAAGTCCCTCCTATGATGAAAACCAGTGGATCCGTGGAAGTACCATATGGCAGCAGTTTCAGAATGAATCCCTGAATTCTCAATTTCAAGGACAGGATTTGGAGTATGTGCAAAGTTATGAAAGAAAAGCCTTTTCTCCTGGCTACAGTTCTCCAATGATAAACCATTCACTTACTTCCTCCACGACAAGGCAAGGTGCTATTTGTCAGAATGAGCAAGTCAAGCCATATATATTAGATGGAAATGTGAATGGTGATTCTTACCCCAGAAAAACATTTTGGAATAGCCATGAAGATGTAGGAAACCTACAATTTTCCTCCAGTGAACAAGGAATTTTAAACTTGACAACTAAACCAAGCGTGGCAACACAGGGGAAATGGAATTCATGTAAGGACAGCAGCAGTTATAGCTTGAATGGAATTACATATCATGAAGGCTATTACGAGGAGACCGCACCAAGCTTGTCTTATTCAGCAAACTGGCAGCATGGAATAGATAATGGTCTGATTCATCAAAGGCAGTGTAATTTCAATAACTTAAACTGTTACAATTGTCCCTCAGATGGCAATTATGACATGGAAGACTCTATGTACCTCGAAGACACAGAATGGTATCAGCAGTGGCTTGCATTGTTGGAGCAAGGCATGTGGTGGCCAGCAGAAGATGGTGACTGTGGCTACTTTGTTTACACTGATCATGAGTACATTTATGCTTTGCTCACAGACTCAGCAGGTGAATATGTCTATGTATGTGCCCCTGAGGATAATTCCGTAGGAAATGCAGAGACATTTGATGGATTTCCCAATGCTCTGCTATTCAGCGAAATGGTTGTGGTGTGTGGCTTTAAAATTCCACTGTTTAATGAGGATGAGCTTTTATGGCTGCCTGGTCAAGAACTCAATGACTCCCAACTCCTTAATGCTCCATTAAATTTGTCTGCTGCCTACAGAAAAGGAAATCAAATCATGAACCTAAACCTTGAGCAGTTCACTCAAATGTTTGAAAATTCTTTCATATCACCAGGGCAACGAGGTGTAGATTTCACATCTTACACATTAAATAAAGTTCGTATGGATCCAAGACAACCCAGCTATGTCCCCGAAGATCCATGCAAGTATGTAATTGACCTTTCTTCTCGTA
This sequence comes from Nerophis lumbriciformis, assembly GCF_033978685.3. Taxonomy (NCBI): domain Eukaryota; kingdom Metazoa; phylum Chordata; class Actinopteri; order Syngnathiformes; family Syngnathidae; genus Nerophis; species Nerophis lumbriciformis. The sequence goes on along the minus strand of NC_084567.2, from coordinate 34,253,759 downwards.
ATAAAGACCATCTCGGTCCTCAGTGGAACAGCCAAGAAAATAGGAAATTACTTGCTCAAAAGGTTGCGGTTTCCTTGAATTCTACTGATACTGAGAGGTCAAATCAGAAGGTACTTTACAACTGTTACCAGCCTAGACAGCAACGTCGTTCATCCACTGGAGTTACTGTAAAACATGTGGATGATGTATCAGAGGAGGACTGGAGAAAGAGAGTGACTCCAGGAGAAGAACAACCTAATCGTCAGGTCAAAACGATTTCTTCCCTGATTTCATCTTTTGTTGGAAGAAGTACAACAGTGGAATCCATCAAAACTAAAGTATCAGGCTGTACTCAAAGAGAACCCAATAATGCTGTTGATACTAAGTCTAGAAACGTGTTTTCATCGAGTTTACAAAGTGTAAAGGCAAAGATTATCAAAGAAGAAAATACCTCTGTAAATTCAACAGAAAATGGTATAAATCAACACCAAAGACCAACCGACACACAGGGAAGAAGTTTGCCTACATTACCAACTGCAGCTCAAGTGACCCATCCCTCAACACAATCGTATACCATTTCACAGAAACCTACATTGTCACGACAGACCACAACAGAGCATGATGTCACAGTACCATTGGGATCAAAAACATCTCTAATTAGAGATGGACCCCCTCAAAAATTTGCAGTTGGTAAGTCAGTGGATATAACAGTCAAGAAAACCTCTGAGCAGTCACAGCCTGGGTTAATTAACTTTCTGGAATCTACAGTTGGAATTAAAGAACCAAAGCCAGAGTCAAAGACATGTTCACAGACAACTCTCAATCAGCAAAACACAAATGGAAATAGTGTTTCCATACCAGAAAGTGCTTCCAAAGATAAAGAGGCTATAGGAGTATCAAATATATTCGGATCATTTAGCAGTTTATTTAATATAGAGCCATCTACGCCACACAAACAGGACACACTCAGGTCCTCAACAGTTAGACCTAAGGGTATACAGAGACAACAAACAATGAACCAGAGTGGTACACTTGAGCCAGAACAGGGCCTTCCCACCCCAAAATCTGAAGTATTATCTTCCCCTTTTTCCCCGTCTACTGATGTAACAAAGTCAAAAACGGCATCACATGCCGAACAGTTAAAACAAGAAAATAAAAATAAAACCTCTAGTGGCCTTTTTGGGTTTTCACTTGGAGACATTCTGACAGGATCAACAGCAGCTCCTCCGTCTGGACCTACAATTCAAACAACCACTTCAGCTACAGCTCCACAAGAAGAGTCACTCGGTAAAAGTATATTATCAGTTTTAAGTGGGACAAGTCTTTCACAATCTGCACCAAATACTGGGCACCCTCAAGGGAATCCCCCAAATGCTATGCCACATCAGCCTTTGCCAGGTAAAAATGTATTATCAATGTTTGGAGGATCACATTCTACAGCCCCCACTCCTGAAACCAAGGCGAAAGTTGAGGTACCACAACAAAAAAATGATTTTCCAAAAGACCAGCAAAGAGGGTTTTTCTCAATGTTTGGTAGTACAACCACTCAACAGCCTCAGTCCCAATCAGGATCTCTTCTTGGAGGAATACTTTCAGGATCATCCAGTTCAAACGAAAATCCAGTAAAGGGTCTGTTATCAATGTTTAGTGATCCTATTTCCCCACAAACTCAGCCACCAAGAACTTCTTCTCCACAACAAAAGGAAGTACAGCCGCAAGCTCAGCAACAAGGAGGGGCTCAGGCACAATCAAAACACCACTCTCAATCACAAGCGCAGCAACCCACCTCTGTCCTGGGAGGGATTTTTGGTGGGTTTTCTACCCCTGATGAAAGTCCAAGAAAATCATTGTTTTCAATGTTTAGCAGCCCCGGTGTTGCTCAAACACCAGGATCTAGGGGGAATACAGCTGCCTCACCTAAAGCACTAATTAAGACTATGCCATCCAATGTACCAGATGTTGGAGCCCCTTCAAACTCAACTTTAAAATTGTCACCCACCATTAATGTCGTGATGAAAGAGCCACCAAAGTCTTCCCAAAATCAATCAGTTTCTAGCAGCTTGGTACCAGACTGTATAAATGAACACAGCAGCAGCAATACTAATTTAGGAGAAATCCAGGCGAGCAAAATTACTAATACGACTCCGGATATTGCCACTGATGTGGGTTCTGTAGGTAAATGCACTGATATTTCCTCAATAGAACCAAATTCTGAATGTACATCTGTACCTATGAATACAAACACTATTAGTGCACCTGTAGATCCTGCTTTCCTTAAAGAACCACCAGCCACCGATCTATCGTCTATAGTCAGTGAACCCGGCCAGGCAGCTTCAAAAACAGAATTTATTTCCGACAGTCCAGCAAAAGGTTTGCTTTCATTATTTTCTGGGCCAAGTACTGAGCCAAGTGTAAGCCAGAAAGGACCATCGCCAGCAGAAAATACATGTGGATCATCTGGGTTCAAGGACACGCAAGCTAATAGTATATTCTCTGTATTTGGAACCTCTTCCCCTCAGCCCAGTTCTCAATCTGGAAGTTCTTTATTAGGGGCCATGTTTGGAGGTTCTTCACCACAATCAGCTACCGCTCAGCCTGGAGGGTCATTACTAGGTAGTTTATTTGGATCTCCAAGTCCCCAGTCTACTCCACAAACTCGCAGAGGCTCTGTTTCTCCAACACCAACTCAAGCAAGGGCACCCTTACTTGGAGGGTTATTTGGTGGATCTGCTCAAGCAGGAGGATCTCATACAGGAGGGTCTATTTTGGGTGGCATTTTTGGTGCACCTGCAGCTTCCTCAGCACCACAGGCAAGTGGCACTTTGGGTGGACTATTTAGTGGAGCTACAACACAAACTTCTGGAGCTCAAAAAAATAACACTATATTGGGCGGTATTTTAGGAAAATCAGCTCCTGCACAGACAGATAACATTTTGCCCAAAGCCTCAGTCCCTGCTGATTTCAAAGAATCTGTTTCACCTGCAATATCCACTCAAACGGCTTCTTCAAATTTGAATGAAGCGAAGAAAATCCCCTCTCTTCCTGAAACAACTTCAAGTGTAACTACCACGCATGAACCACCCAATGACAGTATCACAGTTGAAGATTCTATTGGTCAAGAATCTTCTGCAACTGCACCTCCGAGTAAAGAACCGCTAGAAATATTACATCAACCTGATAGTGGAACACAGTGTCCTGAAGAAAGCTTACTTAAAACACATGGTGACAAAGATGATCATAGTGATAAGACTGACAAACTAGTTCGAGCAGATAATGATGCTGAATCTGAAACATGTAATTTAGCAAGGCCAAAGCTTGTGGAAGATATGTCTAGTCAGGATAAAATACCGCCACAAAATAAAGAGGAAACTCTACCCACACCTGTGGTTGAGGCACAGCGTAAGGCACAAGAGGCATCAACAGATACAGTTACAGGCTTTATGTCCTCCCTTTTTAAGCCAACACCATCTGTGAATGAAGGTCGTCAACCTCAACAGCGAAGTTCACTTTTGGGAATGGGAGGATCGGAGCCCCAAGCTGCGACTAGCCAACCAGGCCCCTCAATACTCGGCAGTATTTTTGGAGGTTCTATCACACAGACAACATCTCCCAATTTGGGTGGGCTATTAGGAAATTTAAACAAGAGTTCTAATCCCCAGTCTGACGTTCATTGTACTGCATCTGATGCTGGAGGGTCAATTTTGGGTGGGATGTTTGGAGGCCGAACCACCGTGAAACCAGACGTTCCCAAGACTGGTGGGCCGTTACTGGGTGGGCTGTTTGGGGGATCTGCCACAGCAGCACAGCCTGGAAGTTCTCTACTTGGAGGATTTTTTGGAGGAGTAACTGCTCAAACTTCAGTTTCACAGACTGGAACATCTGTACTCGGTGGTATTGGGGGAGCTATATATAGGGGAATGGGGCAGCCACCTAAGCCATGTGAACAAATGCCATGTGAGCCAAAGCCAGAAACTAGTACTACACATCCTCAGGTGACGCATGAAAGTGCGATGCCATCTGTTGCCCAGAAAGATTCAAGTGAACTGTTGGTGTCCAGTCATGCAAATCACACTCAGAGCGTGACAAGTGATAATGCAGTATCATCCGAGGCTGCCTTTGCAGATACTACTACAAGTAAATCTGACCTCATGGATCAAATAGACGGCACCAAAAAAGAAATGTCAACTGTTGAGCAAGAAGTGATTCTTGAAAAACCCATTGTCATTGAAGAAGGGTCTAGAAGTGATGACAAGTCATTTCAACTGAATGTCCAATCTGATTCAAATACAGCCCATCCAGTTGATCAGTTACCAAAAGAGCCATCTCAAGCTAATACTTTGTTTGGTTTCATATCAACACAAAGTGATACTGGAAAAGCTCTTGGATCTTTATTTTCACCAGCAATGCCGCCTGGTGTTTCATCAGTTCCACAAACAGAAACAGCCGGTTCTCTTTTTTCAGGATTAAAAACACTGTCTGGAGGACTGTTTAAAGAGGAAAAAACAAAGGCTTCATTATTTGGGACAAAGATAGGATTTCCTTGGCAAACAGAGCCAGCAAAGCAAGATGTTGCCCAGGTCAAAACGTCTCAACCAAAAAACAAGCCAACAAGTGTTGACACACATGAAGTACAAAAGCTTTCCACATCTGATGCTCCTAAAGCTGAATTGGTAGGTTCCACAAATGTTGTAGCCAATCTCCAGATAAGCATTTCCACCCCTGAAGTAGATTCCTCGACATCCTTGACCATTAAAGATTCCGAAACACTTGTAGAAACAAACCCTTCTGCAGGTACTACCAAAGGAGTGCCGCTGGACAACCAGTCCAAGAGGAATCTGTTGAATACAAAAAGGCTAGTAAAAGCATTATAAATGGCATCTTTTACCATTTATGATGCAGTTACATTTAAAAAAACATGACTTTTAGTTGTAACCTTCTCCAAATTTCCTAAACCCTCTCCGAATTTAAATTAAACTAACTCTAGTTTAATTTAAATTCAATTGTAGCTCCCATTCATACCTTTTTTCAAAACAGGATTCTATGTACACAAACACGTTACTTTTTTTAGTATTCATAATCAGTATGCACATGCTCAGTACCTTTTATTTTGTTATTACACCACAATACATGTAGATGTTATGTGTCTGAGTTAACTTAGCAAATTAGCAATCTAGTGTTTCCAGTTAAATTAACATGCTGTTTTTTTGGACTGTGGGGAAAATACCCGAGTACCCAGAGTAAACCCACGCAAGGACAGGAAGGACATGCAAACTTCACACAGAGATGTCCAAACCATGATTACAACTTAGAATGTCCTTGTTGTGAGGCAGAAGTTCTGCCCAAAGCAAACATGTTTTTAATTAAAAGCATATAATGCTTAAAGGGGAACATTATCACAATTTCAGAAGGGTTAAAACCATTAAAAATCAGTTCCCAGTGGCTTATTTTATTTTTCGAAGTTTTTTTCAAAATTTTACCCATCACGCAATATCCCTAAAAAAAGCTTCAAAGTGCCTGATTTTAACCATCGTTATATACACCCGTCCATTTTCCTGTGACGTCACATAGTGATGCCGATACAAACAAACATGGCGGATAGAACAGCAAGTTTATAGCGACATTAGCTTAAGCGATTCAACAGATTACGCATGTATTGAAACGGATGGTTGTAGTGTGGAGGCAGGTAGCGAAAACGAAATTGAAGAAGAAACTGAAGCTATTGAGCCATATCGGTTTGAACCGTATGCAAGCGAAAACGACACGACAGCCGGCGACACGGGAGAAAGCGAGGACGAATTCGGCGATCGCCTTCTGACCAACGATTGGTATGTGTTTGTTTTGGCATTAAAGGAAACTAACAACTATGAACTAGGTTTACAGCATATGAAATACATTTGGCAACAACATGCACTTTGAGAGTGCAGACAGCCCAGTTTTCATCAATTAATATATTCTGTAGACATACCCTCATCCGCTCTCTTTTCCTGGGGGTCTGGCGGCAGATTTCTTTGACTTTATCGTTGGAAATGCATCTGCTTTGAGTGTCGCAGGATATCCACACATTCTTGCCATCTCTGTCGTAGCATAGCTTTCGTCGGTAAAGTGTGCGGAACAAACGTCCAATTTCTTGCCACTTTCGCATCTTTGGGCCACTGGTGCAACTTGAATCCGTCCCTGTTCGTGTTGTTACACCCTCCGACAACACACCGACGAGGCATGATGTCTCCAAGGTACGGAAAACAGTCGAAAAAACGGAAAATAACAGAGCTGATTTGACTCCGTTTTTGTAATGTGTTTGAGAAAATAGCGGATTGCTTCCCGATGTGACGTCACGTTGTGACGTCATCGCTCCGAGGGCGAATAATAGAAAGGCGTTTAATTCGCCAAAATTCACCCATTTAGAGTTCGGAAATCGGTTAAAAAAATATATGGTCTTTTTTCTGCAACATCAAGGTATATATTGACGCTTACATAGGTCTGGTGATAATGTTCCCCTTTAAAAAATGCTGATCAGATTGACCTAAAGTGTCAATCGAGCTCTAAATTGATAATCAGTGAACTTTTCAACATTTCAAATACAGGTAGAGCTTCTATAGTTCACCTGAATGAATGCATTTTTCTTAACATATGTGTTTGAGCATGGGATTCTGGTTTTGAGAATGAAATTCATGTTACGTGTTCAACAAATTAATTAGTAGCACCTTTGCATATTTCATTGTCTTTATTTGAATGTTACTAAAATTGATAATTATGACAGTTTTACTATGAAATCTTTTCAGAAATACCTTTGTTCATAGCCATTTAATATTGTCTAATTGATTGACAGTAGTGTCTAAAAAGATGTACTGTATTGTTAAGAATGTTGAAGATATTTTGGTGCAAAACATGTCATAACTGTAACAATGAATTATTATTTGGGCCACCTCATGAAGTATAAATGCCAATAACAGAAGTTGGGGGTGGAGTCAAATAAGAACAATGGAATATGCACAGGTAACTGTGCTCAAAAATATACCTTTTATTGTTAGAAGTTACAGTCTAAGAAGATTATTCATATAATTAAAATATAGCCTATTACTGCACTTTAAAAAGTAGATGCATTTGCAGTAAATTATGCACATGCTAACAGATTTGAATTTGTCGCATTTCAATATTTTTCTCCATGCCACAATCTACATTCAAGGTTTGGTATTTTTTAGGTCATTATGTGCTGTGTTTTCATAAAGCAAACTAGACCTTTGTAGAATAGGATGTCAAATTATAGATCAGTGGGGCTTGTCACAACTTTTATTTACCGTATTTTTCGGAGTATAAGTCGCTCCGGAGTATAAGTCGCACCGGCAGAAAACATATAAGTCGCACTGGAGTATAAGTCGCATTTTTTAGGGAAATTTATTTGATAAAACCCAACACCAAGAATAGACATTTGAAAGGCAATTTAAAATGAATAAAGAATAGTGAACAACAGGCTGAATAAGTGTACGTTATATGAGGCATAAATAACCAACTGAGAACGTGCCTGGTATGTTAACGTAACATATTATGGTAAGAGTCATTCAAATAACTATAACATATAGAACATGCTATACGTTTACCAAACAATCTGTCACTCGATGAAATCTTATACGTCTAGTCTCTTACGTGAATGAGCTAAATAATATTATTTGATATTTTACGCTAATGTGTTAATAATTTCACACATAAGTCGCTCCTGAGTATAAGTCGCACCCCCGGCCGAACTATGAAAAAAAACTGCGACTTATAGTCCGAAAAATACGGTACTCATTTTTTATTGGGTGATTGTTTTAGCCTTTTAAATTAAAAAAAGGAAATGTGTATTATTTTCAAATAAATGTGTTTAGCATAACAATCTCCACTTATCTAACCAAGCTAGAAAATATATTCCAAAAAAACATAATTAATTTGTTATTGATGTAGATGATCTCAAAACAAAAGTACAAAAATCTGACATTGAATATTTCCTTTTTTTTTTACCAATGTAGTCCTGCAGAAAGTAGTCACTTTGGGTCATCAGGAAACCTAAGTCAGACCAGCTCCCAGCTGAGTGAGACTGGTCTGGAGAGCACTGGTGGGTCAGAACTGGAGGAGTCTGTCCACTCCTACCACAGCACAAGCTTTTATCCCTCCAAAAATGGACATCTTACAACAACTGGACGATCTGTTGCTGAAGGGAAGGAAACACCAAGCCTATCCTTCGAAGAAAGACAAGCCTTAAAAAAGGACACTCCAACAGAGAAAGGGTTTTCTAATCTTCAAAGGTACAGTTGTGTTTATCGTTGAGCTCAACTTGTTTTGTTGAATACGTTCCATTGCAAGCTCTCTGATTTGTGCTCATAAATGCTTTTGACCCAGGTTACACGAGGACGGGCCTCCTTTACCCTTTTCTCCATCCAGAGTCCGTTGGCTGAAGGCCATCAATAAAGTCAGGGTTCAGCTACGGGAGGTATGAAGTGATTTTTCTTTAGTTCCTAACCTCATTCTCCTTTCCTCTTACATATAGTTACAGTATTACAGATTACATACAGTCCATGCATACACACACAGAGACAGCACATTTGGAGTCCTATCACACTGGTTGAGTTTACCCAATCTGATGTTTATTTAACTGACTGATAGATTTGATCTTGGAGTGTGGTCTCTAAACGCCATGTCTGAGTGAAGGCGCTATGATTGTAGGCCATGCCCTTGGGACATGCCACTCTTGTACTAGCACACAAATGCACTTAAATGATAGATTGTGGACAGCTCAGCTCAGACTGACCTAACCTAGCTGGTATGTATTGCTTTGATTAAGGAAAATACTCATTCAAGGAGTCTTAACAGGAAACTTTCTCCTGCCCTTCTACATTTTCCTTAAACTCTGAGCTTTTCAGAGTCTAACCGTACTGATCTTAAGTTTTTTAATCTAAGTTTACAGTTTATAGCTGAATTGAAAGAGCACAAAGTGTCCCAACAATAACCACTCCATGATGACATTACGTTGCGGAGTGAAGGAGTGGAAGAGGATCCCAGTAAAAACCAATGCAGCGCTGGTGAATTGCATGCCCAAAAGGATTGGCTAATTTATATTATATCCGATGTTCCCTCTAAGGTGCGCGCCTGTGCAATTGCGCACTGCTCAAGCGTCCTCTGCGCACGGCAAATCTATGCCACGCACAAAATCAAATAAAAAAATAAGCGCATAACAATTTTCGACACGACACGGACACGACAGAGTAAACAGTTTTTGTCATCATTGTTCAAATATTGTAACGTCTGTCGAGACGCTTTGAGGACATGAATTCCATCCATCACTTTACTGAGCAAAACTCTTTATTGTCGGCCATAAACACATCACCAAAACATTAGTAAAAAAATTATATCTAGCAAAACTGGTCATTTTCTGCAGTACAAACCAGACCAAAAGCAACTTTGTTATATCAACAGCAGCCGCTCGCTCTTTCTCACTTGCGCCAACACATGCACATATGGCACTTAGCCAGTGATGCGTTTACAGCCACACAAAAAGTCGGACATAAAGTGCAATTCCAGGTCGTTACACTGTGATTTACCAATCAAATGTGTGCTTATTCTAGTGTCATTTATTAGGAATCTTAATTTATAAATATTAATCATGAAATGCTGTTAGTATGTTAAATAAATACTAATACAAATATATTTTTTACAAACAGGAAGTTGCAGGAATGTACACATGATCCCCTGCTTACATCTCATTGTGCAACATGTGAATGTTTTAATGGGAACTAAATGCAATGTCTGAAAGGGGTCAAAATTATTTCCAAACCAGGACCTCCACCCAGACAAACAATACAAGCACACAGTTCATGAAAAACAATATTTTTTGTTATTGTCATTGTAAGTGGGCCCAAACACTTATATTAGAAAATAACCTCATGGAAATGACTGCTGTCATTTGATTATAATAATAAGAGAATGTTGTCTGTCTATCTGTGTTGGCCCTGTGATGAGGTGGGGACTTGTCCAGGCTCCAGCACCCCCCGCGACCCTGAAAGGGACGAGCGGTAGAAAATGGATGGATTGATGGTGATTTAACTTGTTATTTAGTCAAGTTTGGGACAGGTGTGCTGCTGGTGTAGCCACAGTGTGCACGTCTGATGTTGCTCACATGGGCTCCACTGAATGCTCAGGGAGTTTTTGCGTCTGCTCACACACATGAAAAATTAGAGGGAACATTGATTATATCCAAACATAATTTCTACATTATTGAGACTTCACCAAGAATTAATAATAACTGGAAACATTGAGAACAATTGCACTTATAATAACGTTTCTCAAATGTTATGGGTGTACTTCACTTGCATGCGACATTGTAGATTAATTATTAGAAACAATACTAACTACATTACAGATGTGGCATGCCCACATACAGAAAAACAAAAGACAAGGCTGAGAATCTCCACTCTCACAGCCTCAGATCAGCTATGTGCTAATATGCTGCCAGAGGGAGTGAGAAAGCAGAGAGCATGCAAAAGGGCAGGAGGGAAGTAGGGATAGCGACGTCGTTGCGAGTAAACTGCAACGTGATTGTGGTATACCACTCTCGGGTGTGAGACTCCGACTGAGAAAGTCCTATTCTTCTCTACAAGTTTTAAGAAGAGGGTTTAACTCAGGGAAAACAAGTAAGTCAAGAGACACCTGTGGACAACTTATTGACATGGATTTAACTGATCGTCAGTGATATCTACACTTTTCAATTTGTTTTGCTTTAAGGTAAGATGGTTGTGTCTGTTCTTTTATGTAAATAGCTAAGATTATGCAGTTACATTTAGAAATACTGTACTGTACATATAGAACATGCTGTGTTTGCAATATGTACTGTAATTAATTATTGCGTTATTACTTACGATACAAAATGTAACTTATGGTGAAAACAATGTGACACTTAATTTAAGCAGCTCAGACAATTGATCAACAAAAATTAATCTAAATTCCACATTTTCTCTACTGAATTAAGTAATCCCATCCAGTGCATTCTGACTTTTACTAATCATTAATGTTCCCGTGGTATCTACACTGGGTTGGATCATAGCAATCAGGCAGAGCAGCTGGTACAGTTCAAAAGGAGTGACAAGGCTCCAAGAACAGAGATTTGACCTGTCTGTGATCTAATTGCTGTGTTCTAAAAGCATTGTAATTACAGCGATCAAACCAGCTGCGATCAAGTTGCAAACATTATGCAGAGTTGCTGTACACTGAAGGCAAGACTGCCTGTTGTACACAATCAAGAAGTCTTGTTTTGTTTTCCTCAGATTTTGTTATGTAATATGCAACATATTTAATATTGGTATTTCATATTTTTGCAAATGACCAAACAAATGTGTGGAACGAAATGACAAGAATTTTAAGTCAATGCTCTTTATCACCAGACCTTTGCAACTTAGATTCAATATCCCTCTTCAAATCAAGACTCGAAACACACCTATTCCTGACTGCTTATCCATTGTAATTATCTTTTCTTTTCTCTTTGTTGTTTTTTTTAATCCAATTTGATTTTATTGTTGTGATTTTGTACGGTGTCCTTGAGTGCCCAGAAAGGCGCCTTATAAATAAAATGTATTATTATTATTATTATTATTAGTGAGACAGAAAAATTATAATATGATGACCAAATTAATTAATAAATAACCACTTTGAATAATATTGTAACATATTTATAAAATGTATATGCTTTGCAGATTTTGTCAACTGGGGTCTATCTGTATATGTGTAGAAAAAACATAGCTCATTTTTCTTGGTAGTTTCCTGATTGTGGACTGGTTAAGTACAGAATGAAAACATAGTATGTTTTACCTACAGTACAGAATATCAAATATAAAATTGTGCTTTGTAGATTTCACTATTTTGTCAATGAAGTAACGTGTATTTGATTCTCTTTTGTTTGCCGTTGTTGCCAGGTACAGTAATTGGTTTAAGATGATTGCTTACACCTACTTGAGGATGTGTTACAGCAACATTCCCCCAAGTGGAGAAAGCTAATCAAGAGTGTTGCTTCATTGGGATGTTCCCCAAAAGACACCTCGGTAAACAAGATGAGCCCCACAACAAAGAACTACCTTCACTTCTATTCATGAGTCCCAAAGAGGGGCTGAACCTGGACGATGCAGAAGGAAACAGCAGGATTGAGTCCCATCCTGACAGTGAAACTGTCTGTATGGAGGCCGCCCGTACACAATCACAGAAAAACAGCTGCTCTGATTGTGAGTCTGGGATTGAAGCTGTGGAGGATACTATACCTCAGCTAATTAAAATGATCTATAATGAAGACCATAAAGAGGATGAAGATCAGTGCTCTAATAATATAGTTGATCATATACTGAAAGAGCTGAAAGGCATAAACAAGATCCAAGAGGAAATATCAGACCTGAGGCAGTATCTAACGTCAGTACGAGGCTCGGTGGATGAAGTGTCTTGTTGTGTTGATGCAGTGCTAAGTGAAATTGGAGACCTATACTCTGGAGCTTCAGCTCCACCTAATCCTACTCCAGTTTCTCATACTGAGGGTATCAGGCGAGGAAGCTTGGGAAGGCAGAATGCTATAACATCGCCTCTGAAGAAAAACACTGCTACACTGTCCGATTGGAAAGAATGTGGAAATATTTCTGGAGATTTACTGTCTTACAGAACACCCAAACAACTGACTGTTGGTCAATCAGACTATCAAAGAAATCCAGAGAATGCATTGCATAGCTCGAATAGGCAAATGGGTCGTTCAGCAAAACAAAAACACTTTGATCCTGGACTTCATCAAAGTCAGGACAACCAAAGTAACAGCTCTTTGTCAACAACAGTTCTCTCTGGTGACACAGAAAATGACAAATGGCCTTCTGTATATCAGGAGTTTATAATATGTGGAGCAAGAAGTCATAATGAGGAGGAAATCTCCTCCTGTGCAAACAGTGGAGAAGAACTGCATGTGTGGGACTGTTGTGCCACAGAGGAAACACAAAGTAGCACACCAGGTCATTCTTCACATATTAGTTCTGAACACCTCTCATTACTTTTTGGAATCCATTACAGCTCTTCATCATGTTCTTCCGCTTTGGTGGACTGCAGGGACAAGGGATTACAAAATGTAGACGGTTTCTGTTCTCTTAATTACCCCTACCCACAAAGACCAGATTACCACACTGTGAATGCCTCTGCAAAGGCAGAGTACCAGGGTTCCTCCATGAGTGGTAGTTTCTCCACTGTACTGTTGACAGACTGTGATGATGGCTACTTAGAGACTCAGTCACTGTGGGAGGACTGTCCATCATCTGGTGACACTCTTGAACTGGGATCTGCCGAAAGTTTGGACAGGGATTGGACAGATCACAGTATCTCAAGAGATGAAGCAGGAGAATCTCAACATTCTTCAGAAATTGATTCTGAGAGTACAGACAAGTCCCCCGGTGCCGGTTTTGATGTTACAACTTTTAGCAAGGCTGTACTCAGTTTCAGGTCTGCTTTAAAGGGGGCTTTGAAAAAGTTTGAAGGGTTCAACCCTGAAAATCTGGAAGAAGAGAACCCTGAAAATCTGGAAGAAGATAGTATCTCTGAAGTACCTTTAGTCCCAATTGGACACACAGATAAAAGCACACTGAGCACTACTGGTTATACAGAGGAAGAAGTTAGTCTGACTGTTAATCACACTCACTTTGCCCCAACAAAGGAGGCCAGTGAGACCTTGACCTTTGTGGATAATGGAGAAATAAATAAGAACCTGCCATGTTCGGCCCAAGCACTTTCTCAGGGGCCTGATCCCTCCCCATCTACTCCAAGTGAGTGTCACACTGTAGATATTTTGCAAAGCAAAGACAAATGTGAAACAGATTCAGAAATGTCGAGCCATGAAGTTAAATCACATCATTGCCCATCCATGCAAGGTGAGAGTCCTTTGGATCCATTAACCAGTCTAGATGAAGTGTGTTTGAATTCTTCGAGTGAAAACAACATCGTTGAGGAGACCGGAAAGCTCATCGATGCAAATCACAAAGCACGTATAGCTAATTTCCAGCGCATTCTAAAGGAAAAAAGGCAAACTCATAATAGACTGTCCCAGTCTGCTCAAGGGTCCCTGGGATCGCATTGCTCTCAAGGGTCTCAAGGATCTCGATCTCAGGAAAAGTCTATTCAAGGTAATTGAACAATTAGCTGGCAAACCCAGAAATTACAATAAAAGTTGTATCCATTCTACATTTTACAAAAATACTTCCTCTTCTGTATACTAGTAGTAAATCTGAAGGTGTTTTCTTTACTTTTTTTTACAGAAACAGTCCAAGAAGAACTTCAGGTTGCTTCTTTCTATTAGATTATATTAAAGTTGTATCTCATTCTTGTGTGTTGTCTGTTTTTATTTTGTATCTGTACTTCAGTTTTTATTATTTGAAATATTTATTTTGCAAAAACATTTCATTTGAAACTCATTTTGTTGACTGAAAAAACATATTTTACCTTATTTTGTTTTCAATTGTGCGAGGAGGCATATGTCATTTGTTTTTCCCTGTGTGAAAAAAGTAAATATTTAGTTTTGTAGCTTTGCGCTGTTTTTCTGTTGTTGCGTTTCAAGAACAACAACCCATTTGTCTGCACCTCTGCTCAAAAGGTATTAACAAACATATCCTCCTGCTGAATTCTGGCTCTCGGAAGGATATTTGTTTGGTTTTTGTTGTATTACTTTGTATTACATGTAACATCAGAGAGGTGAAGCTCAACCAAAATCCCATTCCATTCATCCTCGTCTCTCTCAACTGGTTATCCGACTTAACCTTTATAAATGGCTAATTGCTTATATTTTTAAATCTTGAAGGTTGGACCAGACGAGCCCAATGCAAGACAGGCCTGGGTCAAACCAGGGTAAGTCATACTTTGGGTTCATCATCATCATCTTAGAGAGTTTACTCTTACAGATGCAAAAGGAAATGCATGTGGATGTAGTGGTTAAAGACTTGTCTAAAAGTTGAATTATACATTGTGCTTTTTTGTCCCAAAGCAGTGATGGCTCTGGCCTTTATGGAATCGACAGCATGCCAGACCTCCGTAAAAAGAAACCTCTTGCCTTGGTCAGCGATGTGGTCAGTAACAGATTTATATTTCTGTTTTATATTTTTCTGTATATCTTAAAGGGGAACATTATCACAATTTCAGAAGGGTTAAAACCATTAAAAATCAGTTCCCTGTGGCTTATTTTATTTTTCGAAGTTTTTTTCAAAATTTTACCCATCACGCAATATCCCTAAAAAAAGCTTCAAAGTGCCTGATTTTAACCATCGTTATATACACCCGTCCATTTTCCTGTGACGTCACACAGTGATGCCAATACAAACAAACATGGCGCATAGAATGTATTGAAACGGATGGTTGTAGTGTGGAGGCAGGTAGCGAAAACGAAATTGAAGAAGAAACTGAAGCTATTGAGCCATATCGGTTTGAACCGTATGCAAGCGAAACCGACGAAAACGACACGACAGCCAGCGACACGGGAGAAAGCGAGGCCTTCTAACCAACGATTGGTATGTGTTTGTTTGGCATTAAAGGAAACTAACAACTATGAACTATGTTTACAGCATATGAAATACATTTGGCAACAACATGCACTTTGAGAGTGCAGACAGCCCAGTTTTCATCAATTAATATATTCTGTAGACATACCCTCATCCGCTCTCTTTTCCTGAAAGCTGATCCGTCCAGTCCAGTTGGAAATGCATCTGCTTTGAGTGTCGCAGGATATCCACACATTCTTGCCATCTCTGTCGTAGCATAGCTTTCGTCGGTAAAGTGTGCGGAACAAACGTCCAATTTCTTGCCACTTTCGCATCTTTGGGCCACTGGTGCAACTTGAATCCGTCCCTGTTCGTGTTGTTACACCCTCCGACAACACACCGACGAGGCATGATGTCTCCAAGGTACGGAAAACTTTTGAAAAAACGGAAAATAACAGAGCTGATTTGACTCTGTGTTTGAGAAAATGGCGGATTGCTTCCCGGTGTGACGTCACAACGTGAGAGCGAATAATAGAAAGGCGTTTAATTCGCCAAAATTCACCCATTTAGAGTTCGGAAATCGGTTAAAAAAAGATATGGTCTTTTTTTCTGCAACATCAAGGTATATATTGACGCTTACATAGGTCTGGTGATAATGTTCCCCTTTAATACATTTATTTTGTGTATGTCATGTCTTTCTGTTTGGGTGACCGCCACTTAAGTCAAATCTATTATTTGACGGTTTTTGGGATTTATTAGCTTGTTCTCAACAAATGGAGATATATGAAATCAAGCTGCTAATTGTTCTCTCCCTCCTCTCCTAAACCCAAAACTATTCTCCACAACTCTCTTGAATGCATTCTCTCTGCCTGGTCAGGCTATGGTAAGTTATTAGAATCTAGTGAAACATCAAGTTGGATAATTAAAACACAACCTGCCTTAAACTATAATATCTGCAGCATGTTTTTTTTCCTCTTTAATTGGAGTAGAAATGAAAAGGTTTGCATGCTTCCTCTGGTCATGACACTTAATTGGTACTATTTAACAATATAAAATCCCTTATATTGACATTTATTTTTCCTCAAACTGTAAGGAAATGGCATTTGTGTTGATTTAACTATAATTTGTGTGGCTTTTTGTTTTATATATCCAACTTAACCCATTATCATAACCCTCTTTTTAATAGTTGCTCGAAACTAATAATCCTCACATTGGTGTTCTGACTTTGCCCTGGGAAAAATGGTAAAATAACCCTGCTGACCACCCTTTTAACCCTCCCCCTTACTCACCACACTGGCCCCCATTTTAGTAAGATCTCAGAGCCTGACTTGGCTGTGGGTTGTTCATATATTTATTTATATAGGTACAAATCCCCAAAACCAGTCAAGTTGGCACTTTGTGTAATTCGGAAATAAAAACAGAATACAATGATTTGCAAATCATTTTCAACTTACTGTATTTTTCGGAGTATAAGTCGCACTGGAGTATAAGTCGCACCTGCCAAAAATGCATAATAAAGAAGGAAAAAAACATATATAAGTCGCACTGGAGTATAAATCGCATTTTGTGGGGAAATTTATTTGATAAAAGCCAACACCAAGAATAGACATTTGAAAGGCAATTTAAATTAAATAAAGAATAGTGAACAACAGGCTGAATAAGTGTACGTTATATGAGGCATAAATAACCAACTGGTATGTTAACGTAACATATTATGGTAAGAGTCATTCAAATAACTATAACATATAGAACATGCTATACGTTTACCAAACAATCTGTCACTCCTAATCGCTAAATCCCATGAAATCTTATACGTCTAGTCTCTTACGTGAATGAGCTAAATAATATTATGTGATATTTTACGCTAATGTGTTAATAATTTCACACATAAGTCGCTCCTGAGTATAAGTCGCACCCCCGGCCAAACTATGGAAAAAAAACTGCGACTTATAGTCCGAAAAATACGGTATATTCAATTGAATAGACTGCAAGGACAAAATATTTAATGTTGGAACTGAGAAACTTAATTCCATCCATCCATCCATCTTCTTCCGCTTATCCGAGGTCGGGTCGCGGGGGCAGCAGCCTAAGCAGGGAAGCCCAGACTTCCCTCTCCCCAGCCACTTCGTCCAGCTCCTCCCGGGGGATCCCGAGGCGTTCCCAGGCCAGCCGGGAGACATAGTCTTCCCAACGTGTCCTGGGTCTTCCCCGTGGCCTCCTACCGGTCGGACGTGCCCTAAACACCTCCCGAGGGAGGCGATCGGGTGGCATCCTGACCAGATGCCCGAACCACCTCATCTGGCTCCTCTCGATGTGGAGGAGCAGCGGCTTTACTTTGAGCTCCCCCCGGATGACAGAGCTTCTCACCCTATCTCTAAGGGAGAGCTCTGCCACCCGGCGGAGGAAACTCATTTCGGCCGCTTGTACCCGTGATCTTGTCCTTTCGGTCACAACCCAAAGCTCATGACCATAGGTGAGGATGGGAACGTAGATCGACCGGTAAATTGAGAGCTTTGCCTTCCGGCTCAGCTCCTTCTTCACCACAACGGATCGATACAGCGTCTGCATTACTGAAGATGCCGCACCGATCCGCCTGTCGATCTCACGATCCACTCTTCCCTCACTCGTGAACAAGACTCCGAGGTACTTGAACTCCTCCACTTGGGGCAGGGTCTCCTCCCCAACCCGGAGATGGCACTCCACTCTTTTCCGGGCGAGAACCATGGACTCGGACTTGGAGGTGCTGATTCTCATCCCAGTCGCTTCACACTCGGCTGCGAACCGATCCAGCGAGAGCTGAAGATCCTGGCCAGATGAAGCCATCAGGACCACATCATCTGCAAAAACCAGAGACCTAATCCTGCAGCCACCAAACCGGATCCCCTCAACGCCTTGACTGCGCCTAGAAATTCCGTCCATAAAAGTTATGAACAGAATCGGTGACAAAGGGCAGCCTTGGCGGAGTCCAACCCTCACTGGAAACGTGTCCGACTTACTGCCGGCAATGCGGACCAAGCTCTGACACTGATCATGCAGGGAGCGGACCGCCAAAATCAGACAGTCCGATACCCCATACTCTCTGAGCACTCCCCACAGGACTTCCCGAGGGACACGGTCGAATGCCTTCTCCAAGTCCACAAAGCACATGTAGACTGGTTGGGCAAACTCCCATGCACCCTCAAGGACCCTGCCGAGAGTATAGAGCTGGTCCACAGTTCCTCGACCAGGACGAAAAAAAAAACGTAATTATTTTTTGTAAATGATCGTTAACTTAGAATTTAATGGCAGCAACACATTGCAAAAAAGTTGGGGCCTTTTTACCACTTTGCGCCTAGAACTATCCGGATGGTTCTTTTCCTCTTTGTTCCGGAGGACACGACGTCCACAGTTTTCAAAAACAATTTTGAAATGTGGACTCGTCAGACCACAGAACACTTTTCTACTTTGCATCAGTCCATCTTAGATGAGCTCGGGCCCAGCAAAACCGGCGGCATTTCTGGGTGTTGATGATAAATGGCTTTTGCTTTGCATAGTAAAGTTTTAACTTGCACTTACAGATGTAGCGACAAACTGTATTTAGTGACAGTGGTTTTCTGAAGTGTTCCTGAGCCCATGTGGTGATATCCTTCACACACTGATGTCGCTTTTTGATGCAGGGATCCAAGGTCACGGGCATTCAATGTTACGTGCAGTGATTTCTCCAGATTCTCTGAACCTTTTGATGATATTACAGACCTTAGGTGGTGAAATCCCTAAATTCCTTGCAAAAGCTCATTGAGAAATGTTGTTCTTAAACTGTTCGACAATTTTCTCACGCATTTGTGGTGACCCTCACCCCATCCTTGTTTGTGAAGCATTTCATGGAAGCTGCTTTTATACCCAATCATGGCACCCACCTGTTCCCAATTAGCCTGTTCACCTGTGGGATGTTCCAAATAAGTGTTTGATGAGCATTCCTCAACTTTCTCAGCCACTTGTGCCAGCTTTTTGAAACATGTTGCAGGCATCAAATTCCAAATGAGCTAATATTTGCAAAAAATTACTAAGTTTTCCAGTTCGAACGTTAAATATCTTGTCTTTGCAATTGAATATAAGTTGAAAAGGATTTGCAAATCATGGTATTCTGTTTTTATTTACGATTTACACAACATGCCAACTTCACTGGTTTTGGGTTTTGTACTTTTTTAATAAATTTGTCAGTATTATAACCTTTACCTGTTGTCTGTTGTTCAGTCCCTCGTGCAAGCCAGGAAGGCAGGTATCACATCTGCCATGGCTGCACGATCATCTATTAAGGATGAGGAGCTGGTAAGTTATTCATTCATAAAAACCTCAGTTCTACAGAACTGTGATTGATATCATTAATGCTCTGTTCATTGATTGATTGTTCTCTTCCTATAACGTGATCACAACAGAAAACCCACGTGTATAAAAAGACCCTTCAAGCTCTGATCTACCCTATATCGTGCACAACGCCACATAACTTCGAGGTGTGGACGGCGACAACGCCCACATATTGTTACGAGTGCGAGGGGCTGTTGTGGGGCATCGCGCGACAAGGTGTCCGGTGTTCAGAGTGTGGCGTTAAATGTCACGAGAAGTGTCAAGAACTACTGAATGCTGACTGTCTACAACGTGAGTACACAGTTTGCCGGCTGATATCCTGATGTAAATGTTAGGGCTGCACCCGAATTATCGGACCGATACTTATTGAGCTGACAGTTGGAATTATGACGTTCCACTGATAATCCGATAACTTTGTAAAATAGCCCTGATAACCAATAATACTTAAAAAAAAAAAAACGCTCCAATAGAGCGAGATTAAAGATTACTCGTATTGCTGTAAGTGGTCTAGGTGGACAAATCAAGCGCTTCTTTCTCGTAGGAGGTCTTAATGCATACTTGCCAACCCTCCCGGATTTTCCGGGAGGCTCCCGAAATTCAGCGCCTCTCCCGAAAACCTCCCGGGACAAATTTTCTCCTGAAAATCTCCCGAAATTCAGGCGGTGCTGGAAGCCCCGCCCCCTCCAGCTCCATGCGGACCTGAGTGACGTCAGGTGCGCAACACCACGTAAATCGTTGGCCAACCAAAAAGTAACCCCAGTACGCTATAGCCAACATTCACCAGGAGATGGCAACAGACAAACATAGATCACTATTACATTCCTCCCTTTTTAGAAATGTATAGAAGTTACTCAAAATAAATAAACAACCCAACCAAAAAATGCAGCAGCTCAATTATAAAACTGTACTTAAGCCACATTATTTTCTTTTTTTTTTAGTACTGAACTCTTAACCCTCATTTGTAAAAAAAAAATAACATGCTTATTATACAAACAGTATTTGTACACCTTTAACAGAGATTCCGTTTTTTTGGTGGTACTCGAAACCTTTCTGGGTACCTGCGAAAGGGTGTTCAGCATGGTTAGAAAAATAGTGACAGAGAATAGAACAAGGATGGACAATTCAACCCTTAACTCAACAATGAGTAGATGAGTGTTATGTGTGTGTATATGTGTAAATAAATGAACACTGAAATTCAAGTATTTCTTTTATTTATTTATATATATATATATATATATATATATATATATATATATATATATATATATATATATATATATATATATATATATATATATATATATATAATAAAATAAATATATATTTGGCTAGAATTCACTGAAAGTCAAGTATTTCATATATATATATATATATATATATATATATATATATATGAAATACTTGACTTGGTGAATTTTAGCTGTAAATATACT
>NC_084567.2:34172500-34230000 GCF_033978685.3 Nerophis lumbriciformis | reverse complement strand
TTTTAAATAAAAATAAATCATGCAATAACATTAGCAGGAGCTTATTCATCATCTTCACTCTTTGTGTATTTTTTCCTTCTATATTGTAGTTGTTTGTGCCCAAGGACTTCAGGCAAAGGACAAGACGGGCTCGAGTGATCCGTATGTCACTGTGCAGGTGGGCAAGACCAAGAAGCGGACCAAAACTATTTATGGCAACCTCAATCCAGTGTGGGAGGAGAAATATAACTTGTAAGTTAGCATTATTTCCATGTTATCCAAGAGAAAAAGTATTTCTCTTTTTTAATACCCTGTGTGTGTGTATCTTGTACTTTTTGTCAGCGAATGCCACAATTCGTCAGACAGAATCAAAGTACGTGTGTGGGATGAAGACGATGACATCAAGTCGAGGGTGAAGCAGCGTCTTAAGAGGGAATCTGACGATTTCCTTGGCCAGAGTATTATTGAAGTCCGGACGCTCAGCGGAGAGATGGACGTCTGGTACAACCTGGGTCAGTGTTGACATGCGCATGACAATAAATATAACATCGTCTTTATTATTTTAGCTGCCAAGTGGTTGTAACCATTCATGACTCAATGGTAGGCAGTTCGGTCAGTGTCAGTTGTGCATGGTTTTGTGAGCACCACATATGAAAAAATTGCGAATAGAATAGATCGCTTTATTGTCATGAAACATGAGAGCATAACGAAATTAGGTGGCAACTCTGTTATGTGGAGTTAAAATACAAACCCCGTTTCCATATGAGTTGGGAAATTGTGTTAGATGTAAATATAAACGGAATACAATGATTTGCAAATCATTTTCAACCCATATTCAGTTGAATATGCTACAAAGACAACATATTTGATGTTTGTTTTTTTTGCAAATAATCATTAACTTTAGAATTTGGTGCCAGCAACACGTGACAAAGAAGTTGGGAAAGGTGGCAATAAATACTGATAAAGTTGAGGAATGCTCATCAAACACTTATTTGGAACATCCCACAGGTGTGCGGGCTAATTGGGAACAGGTGGGTGCCATGATTGGGTATAAAAACAGCTTCCCAAAAAATGCTCAGTCTTTAACAAGAAAGGATGGGGCGAGGTACACCCCTTTGTCCACAACTGCGTGAGCAAATAGTCAAACAGTTTAAGAACAACGTTTCTCAAAGTGCAATTGCAAGAATATTAGGGATTTCAACGTCTACGGTCCATAATATCATCAAAAGGTTCAGAGAATCTGGTGAAATCACTCCACGAAAGCGGCATGGCCGGAAACCAACATTGAATGACCGTGACCTTCGATCCCTCAGACGGCATTGTATCAAAAACCAACATCAATCTCTAAAGGATATCACCACATGGGCTCAGGAAGACTTCAGAAAACCACTGTCACTAAATACAGTTTGCCGCTACATCTGTTAAGTGCAAGTTAAAGCTCTACGATGCAAAGCGAAAGCCATTTATCAACAACATCCAGAAACGCCGCCGGCTTCTCTGGGCCCGAGATCATCTAAGATGGACTGATACAAAGTGGAAAAGTGTTCTGTGGTCTGACGAGTCCACATTTCAAATTGTTTTTGGAAATATTCGACATCGTGTCATCCGGACCAAAGGGGAAGCGAACCATCCAGACTGTTTTCGACGCAAAGTTCAAAAGCCAGCATCTGTGATGGTATGGGGGTGCATTAGTGCCCAAGGCATGGGTAACTTACACATCTGTGAAGGCACCATTAATGCTGAAAGGTACATACAGGTTTTGGAACAACATGTGCTGCCATCTAAGCGCCATCTTTTTCATGGACGCCCCTGCTTATTTCAGCAAGACAATGCCAAGCCACATTTAGCACGTGTTACAACAGCGAGTGCTGGTACTTTCCTGGCCCGCCTGCAGTCCAGACCTGTCTCCCATCGAAAATGTGTGGCGCATTATGAAGCGTAAAATACGACAGCGGAGACCCCGGACTGTTGAACGACTGAAGCTCTACATAAAACAAGAATGGGAAAGAATTCCACTTTCAAAGCTTCAACAATTAGTTTTCTCAGTTCCCAATCGTTTATTGAGTGTTGTTAAAAGAAAAGGTGATGTAACACAGTGGTGAACATGCCCTTTCCCAACTACTTTGGCACGTGTTGCAGTCTTGAAATTCTAAGTTAATTATTATTTGAAAAAAAAAATAAAGTTTATGAGTTTAAACATCAAATAACTTGTCTTTGTAGTGCATTCAATTGAATATGGGTTGAAAAGGATTTGCAATTCATTGTATTCCGTTTATATTTACATCTAACACAATTTCCCAACTCATATGGAAACGGGGTTTGTACAAGACAAACATTAAATAACATGTTAAAAATGAATACCAGTGCGAACAGCAGTGCAACAGTAAAAAACAGTGTAAGCTATTGGGACAAATTCAATGTCCTTATCCACAGGTAAAAACTTTTTCAGAATCAGGATCAGAATAGTTTTTATTGCCATTGTTTGAGAACGGGTTCACAAACTAGGAATTTGACTTGGCGCAATCGTGCAACATAAAACACATATAACACAGAATAGAATAACATGTAACATAACATAATATGTTCTAGAGTCACACATGGCAATATACTACTATCAACATACCACAGTTGTCACAGAAAACCCAATAATATCATGTTGCTATTTTTTTCCAAATATGCTCCATATGTATGCTCCACCACTCCACCAGGATCACGCTTTCAATAAGTCAGTTGTTTGGACCTCATTTCGTACGTCTCAGTTGCCCGAGGAACATTTTTATTCACCCAGGGTAGGAGAGTCCTCCGAGGTACACATTTGTCCGCGTTAAAAACGCTGCTTTTCTTTGGCAGTCCTTTTTTTGTGGAATTTCAAATGAGCTCATTGTGCTTGCAGACGGTTTAGCTCGTTTCAGACAAGCTCACCTATAATCTGAAGTGCCATCCCTCGGGGAGGGGAAATGTTTTCATTAGGACCAAGCTTGCATTCAGTCATTACAGAGGCAGAGGTTTCTTGATCTGTCCTTTTATAGAAAACATGAAGTTTGAGAAAAGGTGTTTGCCTCCCTGTCTTTTGACCTTCCGCTATTTACAAACCCCGTTTCCATATGAGTTGGGAAATTGTGTTAGATGTAAATATAAACGGAATACAATGATTTGCAAATCATTTTCAACCCATATTCAATTGAATGCACTACAAAGACAACATATTTGATGTTCAAACTCACAAACTTTATTTTTTTTTGCAAATAATAATTAACTTAGAATTTCATGGCTGCAACACGTGCTAAAGTAGTTGGGAAAGGGCATGTTCACCACTGTGTTACATGGCCTTTCCTTTTAACAACACTGAACTGAGGAGACACATTTTTTAAGCTTCTCAGGTGGAATTCTTTCCCATTCTTGCTTGATGTACAGCTTAAGTTGTTCAAAAGTCCGGGGGTCTCCGTTGTGGTATTTTAGGCTTCATAATGCGCCACACATTTTCAATGGGAGACAGGTAGGCCAGACTAGTACCCGCACTCTTTTACTATGAAGCCACGTTGATGTAACACGTGGCTTGGCATTGTCTTGCTGAAATAAGCAGGGGCGTCCATGGTAACGTTGCTTGGATGGCAACATATGTTGCTCCAAACCCTGTATGTACCTTTCAACATTAATGGTGCCTTCACATATGTGTAAGTTACCCATGCCTTGGGCACTAATACACCCCCATACCATCACACATGCTGGCTTTTCAACTTCGCGCATATAACAATCCGGATGGTTCTTTTCCTCTTTGTTCCGGATGACACGACGTCCACAGTTTCCAAAAACAATTTGAAATGTGGACTCGTCAGACCACAGAACACTTTGACACTTTGCGTCAGTCCATCTTAGATGAGCGTGGGCCCAGCGAAGCCGGTGGTGTTTCTGGGTGTTGTTGATAAATGGCTTTGGCTTTGCATAGTAGAGTTTTAACTTACACTTACAGATGAAGCAACGAACTGTAGTTACTGACAGTGGGTTTCTGAAGTGTTCTTGAGCCCATGTGGTGATATCCTTTACACACTGATGTCGGTTTTTGATGCAGTACCGCCTGAGGGATCCAAGGTAACGGGCATTCAATATTGGTTTTCAGCCTTGCTGCTTACATGGAGTGATTTCTCCAGATTCTCTGAACCTTTTGAGGATATTACGGACCGTAGATGGTGAAATCCCTAAATTCCTTGCAATTGCTCATTGAGAAATGTTCTTAAAACACATTTGTTCACAAAATGGTGACCCTCGCCCCATCCTTGTTTGTGGATGACTGAGCATTTCATGGACGCTGCTTTTATACCAAATCATGGCATCCACCTGTTCCCAATTAGCCTGTTCACCTGTGGGATGTTCCAAATAAGTGTTTGATGAGCATTCCTCAACTTTCCCAAGCTTTTTTGCCACTTGTGCCAGCTTTTTTTAAACATGTTGCAGGCATCCAATTCCAAATGAGTTAATATTTGCAAAAAATAACAAACTTTTCCAGTTCGAACATTAAATATCTTGTCTTTGCAGTCTATTCAATTGAATATAGGTTGAAAAGGATTTGCAAATCATTGTATTCTGTTTTTATTTACGATTTACACAACGTGACAACTTCACTGGTTTTGGGTTTTGTTCTTCTCAACATATTTTCTCAGGTCCAGAACGATGAAATAAGTGCCAAAGTTGTCCACTTTAACGTCATTAAAGGGGAACATTATCACCAGACCTATGTAAGCGTCAATATATACCTTGATGTTGCAGAAAAAAGACCATATATTTTTCTAACCGATTTCCGAACTCTAAATGGGTGAATTTTGGCGAATTAAACGCCTTTCTAATATTCGCTTTCTTAGCGATGACGTCAAAACGTGACGTCACATCGGGAAGCAATCCGCCATTTTCTCAAACACCGAGTCAAATCAGCTCTGTTATTTTCCGTTTTTTCGACTGTTTTCCGTACCTTGGAGACATCATGCCTCGTCGGTGTGTTGTCGGAGGGTGTAACAACACGAACAGGGACGGATTCAAGTTGCACCAGTGGCCCAAAGGTGCGAAAGTGGCAAGAAATTGGACGTTTGTTCCGCACACTTTACCGACGAAAGCTATGCTACGACAGAGATGGCAAGAATGTGTGGATATCCTGCGACACTCAAAGCAGATGCATTTCCAACGATAAAGTCAAAGAAATCTGCCGCCAGACCCCCATTGAATCTGCCGGAGTGTGTGAGCAATTCAGGGACAAAGGACCTCGGTAGCACGGCAAGCAATGGCGGCAGTTTGTTCCCGCAGACGAGCGAGCTAAACCCCCTATCGACCCTAGCTTCCCTGGCCTGCTGACATCAACTCCAAAACTGGACAAATCAGCTTTCAGGAAAAGAGTGCGGATGAGGGTATGTCTACAGAATATATTAATTGATGAAAATTGGGCTGTCTGCACTCTCAAAGTGCATGTTGTTGCCAAATGTATTTCATATGCTGCAAACCTAGTTCATAGTTGTTAGTTTCCTTTAATGCCAAACAAACACATACCAATCGTTGGTTAGAAGGCGATCGCCGAATTCGTCCTCGCTTTCTCCCGTGTCGCTGGCTGTCGTGTCGTTTTCGTCGGTTTCGCTTGCATACGGTTCAAACCGATATGGCTCAATAGCTTCAGTTTCTTCTTCGATTTCGTTTCCGCTACCTGCCTCCACACTACAACCATCCGTTTCAATACATGCGTAATCTGTTGAATCGCTTAAGCCGCTGAAATCCGAGTCTGAATCCGAGCTAATGTCGCTATAGCTTGCTGTTCTTTCCGCCATGTTTGTTTGTGTTGGCTTCACTATGTGACGTCACAGGAAAATGGACGGGTGTATATAACGATGGTTAAAATCAGGCACTTTGAAGCTTTTTTTAGGGATATTGCGTGATGGCTAAAATTTTGAAAAAAAAACTTCGAAAAATATAATAAGCCACTTGGAACTGATTTTTAATGGTTTTAACCCTTCTGAAATTGTGATAATGTTCCCCTTTAACTAAACTGAAGGACTTTGAACCTACAAGAACTAGAATAGTGAGGGCTAATTTCTTCCCTGTGCCTTTGGAAATAGGAACTGAGAGGTTAAATCTCTGGTACATGTTAAACATTCTCTTTCTCCATCATCTGCCCTCTGCACCCCCCCTTCTCCTCCTTATGTGTTATTATCAAGTCGCTCCAGTTAGGAATCGACTTATCCACCGACATGTATAAATTACCCTTAATGGTGGGCCTGTCAGAGCAAATAGCAGGGGGGGATCGTCAGGCGCTACGCCTCCAGAAAGATCTCCCACTCAAGTGAACATACACAGAGCCATACAGCCTTGCTCACGTCCGTTTCCCCTCAACCCCTCCATCAGAGTGCGTACTGCCATGCAGACATTGAACATCAGAGTGATAGCCAGGTTCCTCTTGCCCTGCCTCCAGACACGAGTCTGGACTCAACAATGACTTTAGCGTATGACTGGAAATATGTGACGGGAGAGTTTGTGTTGGATTGCAGAGAAGAGGACGGACAAGTCGGCGGTGTCGGGCGCCATCCGCCTCCAAATCAACGTGGAGATCAAGGGAGAGGAGAAAGTGGCTCCGTACCATGTGCAGTACACCTGTTTGCATGAGGTAATTGCGCCTTTCTAGACACAATTGTAACAAAAAAGTAGTCCGAAAATGAGCTTTTATCACTTCTTTAAGACGCCATGATTGCAAAGTGGTCATTAATTATAGAGATGTCCGATAATATCGGCCGATAAATGCTTTAAAATGTAATATCGGAAATTAGTAAAATGTATGACTTTTTAAAACGCCGCTGTACGGAGTGGTACACGGCCCAGTCCCATAATACCTACGGCTATTCACACACACAAGTGAATGCCATTCATACTTGGTCAACAGCCATACAGGTCACACTGAAGGTGGCCGTATAAACAACTTTAACACTGTTGCAAATATGCGCCGCACTGTGAACCCACACCAAACAAGAATGACAAACACATTTCGGGAGGACATCCGCACCGTAACACAACATAAACACAACGGAACAAATACCCAGAATCCCTTGCAGCACTAACTCTTCCGGGACGCTACATTATACACCCCCCGCTATCCCCTTAATGCACTTTGTGACTTCAATAATAAATATGGCAGTGTCATGTTGGCATTTTTTTTCCATAACTTGAGTTGATTTATTTTGGAAACAGGAATGACAAACACATTTCGGGAGAACATCCGCACCGTAACACAACATAAACACAACGGAACAAATACCCAGAATCCCTTGCAGCACTAACTCTTCCGGGACACTACAATATACAACCCCCGCTACCCTCTACCCCGCCCACCTCAACCTCCTCATGCTCTCTCAGTTAGAGCATGTCCCAATTTCCAAGCTGCTGTTTTGAGGCATGTTAAAAAAAAATAATGCACTTTGTGACTTCAATAATAAATATGGCAGTGCCATGTTGGCATTTTTTTTCCATAACTTGAGTTGATTTATTTTTGGAAAAACTTGTTACATTGTTTAATGCATCCAGCGGGGCATCACAACAAAATTAGGCATAATAATGTGTTAATTCCACGACTGTCTATATCGGTTGATATCGGAATCGGTAATTAAGAGTTGGACAATATCGGATATCGGCAAAAAATCCATTATTGTTGAGGTGGGGGAGGGGTAGAGGGTAGCGGGGGGTGTATATTTTAGCATTCCGGAAGAGTTAGTGCTGCAAGGGCTTCTGGGTATTTGTTCTGTTGTGTTTATGTTGTGTTACGGTGCGGATGTTCTCCCGAAATGTGTTTGTCATTCTTGTTTGGTGTGGGTTCACAGTGTGGCGCATATTTGTAACAGTGTTAAAGTTGTTTATACGGCCACCCTCAGTGTGACCTGTATGGCTGTTGACCAAGTATGCGTTTGCATTCACTTGTGTGTGTGTGAAAAGCCGTAGATATTATGTGATTGGACGGGCACGCAAAGGCAGTGCCTTTAAGGTTTATTGGCACGTCCGTGTACCACTACGTACAGCGGCGTTTTAAAAAGTCAAACATTTTACTTTTTGAAACCGATACCGATGATTTCCGATATTAAATTTTAAAGCATTTATCGGCCGATAATATCGGCAGCCCGATATTATCGGACACCTCTAGTTTTAACACATTTGCATTTAAAAAAATAAAATGAAATAAAATAAATTACTACATAATGTCATTATGTAGGAGTGACTGTAGAATTTTGAGGACAAAAATGCATTCATTCCATTTTGAAAAAAGGAAACAAAATGTGGAAAAAGGCAAGCGCTGTGAATACTTTCACTTTTCATTGAACTGATCGAAACATTTTTTTTGTTCCATTCCAGAACCTGTTCCACCACTCCACAGATATCCACGGACGAGGCGTGGTTAAAATCCCGGAGGCTCGTGGGGACGACGCGTGGAAAGTTTATTTCGATGACGTGCCACAAGACATCGTGGATGAATTTGCCATGCGCTATGGAATCGAATCCATCTATCAGGCCATGACGTATGTTTGATTCTCATGCTATGCCTTTCCTTTCAGTTTTTTGTCCCTATTTCTATTGACATTACATATTGTCTCTATTTGTATTGACATTACATATTGTCCCTATTTATATTGACATTACATACTGTCTCTATTTGTATTGACATTACATATTGTCTCTAATTGTATTGACATTACATATTGTCTCTATTTGTATTGACATTACATAATGTCTCTATTTGTATTGACATTACATATTGTCTCTATTTGTATTGACATTACATATTGTCTCTATTTGTATTGACATTACATATTGTCTCTATTTGTATTGACATTGCATATTGTCTCTATTTGTATTGACATTACATATTGGCCTCTAAATACTGGAGCTGATGGTAGATGAGTTTGCTGCAATACAGTATATCTTATGGAAATATTTAGTTGAACACATAATGCTCTAACATTAAGTATCATTTTTGGTCCAACATATATTTTCTCATTAAATTTCCTCTGTGTTGCCTTTTGCAGGCACTTTGCTTGTCTGTCATCAAAGTACATGTGTCCCGGGGTTCCTGCAGTGATGAGCACGCTGCTCGCCAACATCAATGCCTTCTACGCCCACACAACAGCCTCCACCAATGTGTCCGCCTCCGACCGCTTTGCTGCCTCCAATTTTGGGGTTTGTACTGACACACTCGCACCGAAACCTTAAGATACTCTCCTGTTTCCATTGTGTATGCACTAGGGTTGTACGGTATACCGGTATTTGTATAGTACCGCGATACTAATGAATCATATTTGGTACTATACAGCCTCTGAAAAGTACCGTATAGTACAGGGGTCGGCAACCCGCGGCTCCGGAGCCGCATGCGGCTCTTTGACCACTCTGATGCGGCTCAGCTGCATTCTTGCCAACCCTCCCGATTTTTCCGGGAGACTTCCGGATTTCACTGCCTCTCCTAGGGCAAACATTCTCCGATTTTCACCCGGCCAACAAAATTGAGGGCGTGCCGTGATGGCGCTGCATTTTGCGTCCTCTACAACCTGTCGTCGCGTCCGCTTTTTCACCTAAGAAACAGCGTGCCGGCCCAGTCACATTTTGTCTGCTCACACACTAAGTGACAGCAAGGCATACTTGTTCAACAGCCATACAGATCACACTGATGGTGGCCGTATAAACAACTATAACACTCTTACTAATATGCGCCACACTGTGAACCCACACCAAACAAGAATGACAAACATATTTCGGGAGAACATCCACACCGTAACACAACATAAACACAACAGAACAAATACCCAGAATCCCATGCATCCCCTACATTACACACCCTGCTACCACCAAACCTTGCCCACCTCAATCTACGCACGGGGGCTGGGGGGATGTTGTTGATGTGTGGGGGGGCAGGGTTGGGGTGGCGGGCTTTGGTGGTAGCGGGGGTGTATAAAGTAGCCCCGAAGAGTTAGGGATGCATGGGATTCTGGGTATTTGTTCTGTTGTGTTACGGTGCGGATGTTCTCCCGAAATGTGTTTGTCATTCTTGTTTGGTGTGGGTTCACAGTGTGGCGCATATTAGTAAGAGTGTTAAAGTTGTTTATATCGCCACCCTCAGTGTGATCTGTATGGCTGTTAACCAAGTATGCTTTGCATTCACTTATGTATGTCTGCTGAAGCCTCATATAACACGTAACTGGGCTGGCAAGCTGTTTGTTCACGCCGTAGAGGGCGCTAAAGGTAGTGACATCACGGCACGCCCTTATTATTGTTGTTTGGTCGAAAATCAGCATACATTCGAGAGAATAGTTTCCCTGAAATTCGGGAGTCTACCGGAAAAATCGGGAGGGTTGGCAAGTGTGACGCTGTCAAGTGCCCTTCATATAAAACTCGCGGGCCGCACTAACATGACATTTCCATATTAAGGTGCGGGCCGCGTGTCTGAGACCCCTGGTTTATACATAGCACAAAGCAAAAAAAAACTTTGTATGTAGTGTTATTTCATTTTAAATTTCAAAAGAGTTTTGTGGCTCCCATTGTTTTCTTTAATTTGTGGAAACGGGTCAAAATGGCTCTTTGAGTGGTAAAGGTTGCAGACCCCTGGTATAGTATATTAACACTGCTGGTTTTACGAGCAGAGGAGCATGTTCG
This sequence comes from Nerophis lumbriciformis, assembly GCF_033978685.3. Classification (NCBI taxonomy): domain Eukaryota; kingdom Metazoa; phylum Chordata; class Actinopteri; order Syngnathiformes; family Syngnathidae; genus Nerophis; species Nerophis lumbriciformis. Next base: position 34,219,365 of record NC_084567.2, on the reverse strand, counting down.
GCAGCGCACAATCACAGAGTACTTACAAGCACACACAGTGTGTTGACAGAAAAGGGAGAACGGATGCATTTTGGCTTAAAAACTAACGATAAAGGTGAAGTTATAACACTGAAACATCCTCAGGAAGAGGTGCTTTAAGACATGGCTAGCTAGTGTTGCATCTGACCAGTCTACCTCTCAGGGAATTAAAGTCACTGGTCAATCCCAAGTTCTTTCAGATGACATATATGCAGAGTAAGAAGGACCATCAAGACAGAATAGGAATATTATCAAGTTTTACTGAAGCTTCAGGAGACCAGCCCGCATCAATACAGTCATACCGTCATCTCGGGATGGTCTAACATTCAAACAGGAAGAGACAACTTCTTGAATACGCAAACATCCCCCCACCATCTCCAGAAAGGAACACAGGCTCATTGTTCTACTACAGATAAGATATAAGGGAGTACTCTAACCCCTACATTGCAAGCTTTCAAGGTAACACACACAGTTTACTTGCGGACATATTCCTAAAAAAATAGAAAGAGTGCAAATGGAAAAACACTAGCTGATTTAAACGTGACTATGAATAAAGAAAGGACTCTTAAACATATATGCATTCTCCACACTAGCTAGCGGCTAACGTCCATCCGCAGTCGGCAGTGTTTTAGCTACTTCTAAATCACTAATCCTCGCCTCCATGGCGAGGAATAAAGTACGTTTCTTACAAGTATCATCCCTGCAGGACGAGGAATAGCTAAACATGCTTCACTACACACCGTAGCTCACCGGCGTCACAATGTAAACAAACGCCTTTGATATTTTTTGGAATATTATTTATTTTTAAATAAATATTATGTTTATAAACTCAGGAAATATGTTACTGGACACATGAGGACTTTGAATATGACCAATGTATCATCCTGTAACTACTTGGTATCGGATTGATACCAAAATGTGTGGTATCATCCAAAACTAATGTAGAGTATCAAACAACAGAAGAATAAGTGATTATTACATTTTAACAGAAGTGTAGATAGAACATGTTAAAAGAGAAAATAAGCAGATATATCATATATATATATATATATATATATATATATATATATATATATATATATATATATATATATATATATATATATATATATATATATATATATGTCTGCGTGCTGTCGTCTTATTGAACGTACCTCAACGAAGATAAGACGACAGCTCTAAAACGCCCTTGAACGTACCTCAACGAAGATAAGACACGCAGACGAAGCAGAGACAAGGCAATCACAAGGCCCCCAGCACATTCCGTCACGTATTGTGTGTACTGGAGATACTTTGCATGATATGTGTGACCCCTCTCTTTAGAGGCAGCCTCAGTGATGTTAACTAGGGAACTCCTGAATAAATAGAGGAGCGCGTGGGGCTGTACCTTAGAGCGTGGTGGGAGACTGTAACTGAGTGTGCAGCCCCAAACGTTTCTCCTCATGAGAAAATTTGAACTCCGTCCCTGCCTGATTCCTTCTTCTTGTCTTGTGTAATAGATAGTTCGGTGTTTGAACCTGACAATTAGCTCGTTGTAGTGCAGGATGAAAGAGCAATAAGGTGCAGATATAAATAAATAAATTACTGTACAGATAAATATATTGCACTTTTTGCATATACATCCACGTTTATGGATGTATGTTATATTGTCTTTATATTCCAGTCCTTGGCTGTTAGCGAGCTAAAACAAAGAAAACATCTGCAGCGAGGCCACCCCTCATATGCCGTGGAAGATAACAAGTTGTGTGCCCTTGCACGAAGCAGAAAAGAGCACGATAAATAATAATATAATGTGCCTTTAAGTATAAGAGTTGTGTGATAACTTATATAGAATTATTCTAACACTAATGCAACAAAATGTTGTTCTTATCTGTACTGTAAAGTTCAAATTTGAATGACAATAAAAGGAAATCTAAGTCTAAAATGAGGGAAAGTGCCACTCTACATAGCAACCGAAGCTGCGGTCAAAGTTGGAATAGCCACAAAACCCATTTTAAGATATTCAACCAACTACTGCCGTCTAAAGTGGATAGTGCACCCCCCCATGTGTTACGTTTCATGTGTCAGGCAAATCCCGACAAATGCGACCATTTGGATCCCCTTCCTACTGTATGCGCACACAACCAAAATGTTTTTGTCTACAGTTTTACATTATGTGAAGTATCTTTCTACAAACACTGTCTACAATGTGTACAATGTCGCCTCTACAGAAAGAGCGTTTTGTCAAGCTGTTGGACCAACTGCACAACTCTCTGCGCATTGACCTCTCCACCTACAGGGTAAGACTATTCATATACTGGTCATGTACTGTATCTCCTGTAATCCTACTGTAAAAGCAGTATATTTATCAGTCATAGCAATTGTTGCTTCCGACCAGACTTCCCTCCCAGGGAAGTAAAGTCACTGGTCACTCCCAAGTTCTTTCAGATGACATATATGCAGAGTAAGAAGGACCATCAAGACAGAATAGGAATATTATCAAGTTTTACTGAAGCTTCAGGAGAACAGCCCAGACCAATGCATTCTCAAATTGTTCTAACACTCAAACGGAAGAGCCAACTTCTTGCACATGAAGAAAGCCCCCACCTGTCTGGAAAGGAACACAGCCTCATTGTTCTACTACAGATAGGACAAAAGGGAGTATTCCATCTCTTACAGTGCCAGCCTTCAAGGTAACACACAGTTTTCTTGCGGACATAAGATAAGAAATAGAAAGAGTACAAATGGAAAAACACTGGCTACTTTAAACATGACTATGAATACAGAACAAACTCTTAAACATATATGCATTCTCCACACAATGCATTTTGCCTTCAACAACATTTGGTTTGAAATCATACCACAGTGTCCTAACTGACCTCATAACCTAAATCAAAACCTTTTTTGTTTCTAGAATCACTTCCCTGCCAGCAACAAGGACCGCCTGCAGGATTTAAAATCCACAGTGGATCTTCTAACCAGTATTACATTCTTCAGGATGAAGGTATTTTATCGGATTTAGTCCTTTTTGAGGTCTCTATAGTGTGGGTTATTTAACGTCACCACAAACAACACGGTGATGTGCAAGTAGTTCTGATACCGCCATCTGGTGTTCAGGTCCAGGAGTTACAGTCTCCACCCAGAGCCAGTCAGGTGGTGAGGGACTGTGTCAAAGCCTGCCTCAACTCCACGTATGACTACATCTTCAACAACTGTCAGGAACTCTACAGCCGACAGTACCAGCCTGTGGACACAGTCAGTTTGCATACGATACTACTACTACTACATATGATACATAGCTGCATACGATACTACTCCCACATATGATACACAGTTACATACGATACCACTAAAAATGATACATGTTACATACGATACCACTACATAGGATACATGGTTACATATGATACCACTACATATGATACATAGTTCCATACGATACCACTACATATGATACATGGTTACATACGATACCACTACATATGATCCATAGTTACATACAATACCACTACATATGATACATAGTATTACATGGTGTTTAAAGATTCAAATTTTAATTGAAATAAATAATGATGAGACATTTTTTTCTAATCCAGATTAAGGAAGAGCTTTCCCTGGAGGACCAGGGCCCGAGCATCAAGAACTTGGACTTCTGGCCCAAACTCATTATGCTCATCGTCTCCATCATTGAAGAGGACAGGAACTCCTACACACCTGTGTTGAACCAGTGAGTTTATTTGCCTTTACGTGTCAAAGGGGAACAAAATTGCTTTTATTTTATTTTGCCATTGTTGCGTCGACCAGCCCTTCCTCCCAGGGAATCTAAATTACTGGTCAATCCCAAATTCTTTCGATGACATATATGCTGAGTAAGAAGGACCATCAAGACAGAATAGGAATATTATCAAGTTTTACTGAAATTTCAGGAGAACCACCTAGACCAATACATTCATACCGACTTCTTAAATTGTTCTCCCATTCAAACGGAAAAAAAATACTCTTTAAAGAAGAAAGCAGCCCCCCCCTCTCCCCCAGATGAGGAATGCCTCTCCCTTTCCCAACACAGATAAGGCAAAGAGGGGGGATGTATTGACATTCCAATGTCTAAGACACTAAACAGACCTTTGACGACAAAGAGAAGCTGGTATACAGAATATACAAAGGAAAAGTACTAGATGATCTAAACATGGCTATGAATAAAGAAAGAACTCTTAAACATATATGCATTCTCCACACCTATTAATCACAATCATTATAAAAAACGTGACGAAAGATGGATTTTTAAAAATATATTCTAAGTAGTAAATAAATGCGATCAAAAGTCTGCTTACAATGGAGCCGCTCTATTCTGCCTATGAAGCCGTTAATGTTTTATATACATGATGTAATGTAGTACTTACATTACATATATACGTTCAGAAAATGTCATTAATTGGATTAGAACTGAGTGATAATATTTTGAGGGTGATCACCACCTGGATTCAGGATTTTTTTTTTAAGTGTTCTTTACGATTTCGAAATAGGGCGAAGCGGAAGTCTGCATCCCCTCTCTCCTCTTCTCGTATATTAAATATGTTTTTGTCACTTTGCTTGCAGGTTTCCTCAAGAATTAAACGTAGGGAAAGTGTCGGCAGAAGTCATGTGGACATTGTTTGCACAAGACACAAAGTATGCTATGGAAGGTAAGTGACAGCAAAACTAATGTCAGGTTCAAACAGACAAGAAGCAAGGAATCATGCAGAGACAGAATTCAATTTGGCTCAATTTGGGAGGTCCCTGGTTACATCACTGAAGCTGTCGCTGAGGGAAGGGGGGTAATCTCGACAACTCCAGTTAGACACAATATATGATTATACATTGTGACACAGTTAGTCATATGAAGCCCTCTGGTTCTCCTGCAGATGCCCTCCCACCTCGCCTGTTTAAGGAGGTACTTGCTACTATTGGACCAAGTGTCCTTAACATTATCAATAGTAGCCTCTCTTCTGGAATAGTTCCAGTAGAGTTTAAACATGCAGTGGTACGACCTCTACTTAAAAAACCCAGCCTCGACCCCTCTCTCCTCTCTAACTTCAGACCTATCTCTAATCTTCCATACATTTCCAAAATATTAGAGAAGGTTGTCTACAGTCAGTTGTTGCCCTTCTTAGAGGATAATGGTATCACTGAGCTGTTCCAGTCCGGTTTTAAAGCCCTCCACAGCACAGAGTCAGCGCTTCTAAAAGTTTTTAACGATATCCTCCTGTCCACTGATTCTGGTAAATATGTTGTCCTGGTGCTTTTAGATCTGTCTGCTGCGTTCGACACCGTCGACCACGCCACCTTAATCACTCGTCTTGAGAACTGTGTGGGCATTAAGGGCGCCGCCCTCAACTGGTTCCGGTCGTACCTAACCGACAGGAGTTTTTGTGTAAAAGTAGACTGTTTTATGTCGTCCACAGCTCCTTTACCACATGGGGTCCCCCAGGGCTCAATCCTTGCCCCAATTTTATTTGCGCTTTCCCTTCTCCCCCTTGGTTCTATTTTTAGGAAGTACAGTATTGCATTTCATTTTTATGCCGATGATTGCCAGATTTATTTTCCCATGGCACAAAATAACACGGTTCAACATCTTATTGACTGCCTGCACGACATCAAAGTCTGGCTTTCAGCTAACTTCCTGAGCCTAAATGAAGATAAAACAGAAGTTATGTTGTTCGGTCCAAGTCGCTCTCCCTCCTCCAACGTTGACCTCGGCACTCTGACCCCGTATCTCAGCGACTCTGTCACAAACCTGGGGGTAAAGTTTGACTCAGATTTTAAATTCGAAAAACAAATCAGCAGCGTCGTTCAAAAAAGCTTTTATCAATTACGCCAAATAGCGAAAGTGAAACCGCTTCTATCAAGACATGATCTTGAGAAATTAATCCACGCCTTTATCTCGACTCGTCTTGATTACTGCAATGCCCTGTATGTAGGCATTAGCCAGGCCTCCCTCGCCCGCCTGCAGCTCGTGCAGAACTCTGCTGCTCGTCTGCTAACACAGACCCGCAGACGTGAGCACATCACCCCTATTTTAGCGTCCCTTCACTGGCTCCCTGTGCGTTACCGAATACATTTTAAACTCCTTTTATTTGTTTTTAAATGTCTAAACAACCTCGCGCCAACCTATCTCTCCGACCTCCTTCAGCCTTACTGCCCCACCCGATCCTTAAGATCAGCCGATCAGCTGCTGTTGACGGTCCCTGACACAAGGCTGAAGCTTAGAGGTGACAGAGCTTTCGCCGTTGCTGCTCCCAAGCTCTGGAACGACCTACCCCTGAGTGTTAGACAAGCCTCCTCTCTTCCTGTTTTTAAATCTCTCTTAAAAACATACTTTTATTCCATGGCTTTTAACACTGAGTGATATCCATCCTGCAATGGCGCCCCATAATACACCTGCTGTGATCCTGTTTTTATGTTTTTATTAATTCTATTTTAATTATTTATTTTTTATCGTGTTCTGTTTGTGTTGTGTTGTGTTTGCTCGGTACTCGTTTTATCTTTTAACCTGCTCATTGTACAGCACTTTGGCTACCCCTGTGGTAAATTTTAAATGTGCTCTATAAATAAAGTTGATTTGATTTGATTTGATACAAAAATGCAAATGTGTTGACGCTGGTGATATCGCCTTGTCTCAGCTCTGTCTGCGTCACGGCGGTGTTCAGCCATGGCAGTCAACAGGCCGAGTCTGGACACAAACACTGATACCAGACTGGCTTGCAATCTTTTGGACTGCCAGCTTTGCACAGACAAAGAAGAATACCACTTCGGCACAATTGATAATAACTATAGCAACGGCCCTTAAGCATAAAAGTTGTGTGATAATATATACATCATTATTCTAACAACTAACCTACTGGCTTGGTTACCATGACACCCGTTTGGCACTCCTTGTGTAAGAAGTAATCTGAATGATGGGACTAAGATGAGGACACCAATGAGCAAAGAAAAAGTTCACCGCTAGACAAGATATAACAACAATGAAGAATGGAAGAAAGCATTTATTTCTGCAGGCATTTTCAAGCCTTATCACGTTTCCTCGGAGTGTCTTTGCGCTTTTTTGTTACCTGGCCCAGCAGCACCACATCCCAAAGGACATTTATCGGCCGATAAATGCTTTAAAATGTAATATCGAAAATTATCGGTATCGGTTTTTGTATTATCGGTATCGTTTTTTTGTTTGTTTGTTTTTTTGTTTTTTTTTAAATTAAATCAACATAAAAAAGACAAGATACACTTACAATTAGTGCACCAACCCAACCCCCCCCCCCCCCCCCCCATTTACACTCATTCACACAAAAGGGTTGTTTCTTTCTGTTATTAATATTGTGGTTCCTACATTATATATCAATATATATCAATACAGTCTGCAAGGGATACAGTCCGTAAGCACACATGATTGGTCCACTAATAGTACTAACCTTTAACAGTTAATTTTACTCATTTTCATTCATTACTAGTTTCTATGTAACTGTTTTTATATTGTTTTACTTTCTTTTTTATTCAAGAAAATGTTTTTAATTTATTTATCTTATTTTATTTTATAAATTTTTTGAAAAAGGACCTTATCTTCACCATACCTGGTTGTCTAATTTAAGCATAATAATGTGTTGATTCCACAACTGTATATATCGGTATCGGTAATTAAGAGTTGGACAATATCGGATATCGGCAAAAAAGCCATTATCGGACATCCCTAATTATTTTGACCTGGGGGGCCAAATTTTGAAGAAAAAAAAATGTGTCAGGGAGCCGCTATATCGGATTTTTAGGAATACTAATACAAAACCTCACAATAATGTAATAACAATTAAAACTTCAACATTTCAACTCATTTAGACCATTCAAGTTTTTTATCATTTTCTAAAAAATTCCCGCTTTACCCGAAATTTCAATTTTTTTTTATAAATTCCCATTGAAATCAATGGGACATTCTTCAAAGTTCCCCAATTCCCACATTTTTCATCTGATTCAAACTGTTCCAACTTCAAACTGTTCAGCCTATTCGGGGATCGCGGGCTTTCCCTTTACAAATTCCCAGATTTCCCAGAATTCCAGGTTTTCCGGGACATTTTTACCATTTAAAATTAATTGGTAATTTTTCTAACTTTCACCATTTCCACATTTTTCAAACCATTCCACCTTCAACACATTCCACCATTCTGGAAATTCAAATGACCCTTTTTTCCAAGTTCAAAAAAATTCCAGGATTTTCCAGAAATCCTGGTTTTCCAAAGCCCTATTTCCACCCTTTTTTCTAGCGACTACTCCTTCCACATTTTTTTACGCATTTTAACCGTTTCATCGTCAAAATATTCCTCTTAATTAGGACAAAAAACGAAGTTCTTTTTTGAACTGGAAACATTCCCGGTTTTCCCGGAATTCCAGGAATTCCGAAATACCATTTCTCAATTCAACATGTTACTACTTCAACATTTCTCGACCGATTTGAAAAATTCCAACACCAACCATTTCTACTCATTCAGACCATTCAAGATTTATACCATTATACCACAATGGGACATTCTTCAAAGTACCCCAATTCCCACATTTTTCATCTGATTCAAACCGTTCCAACTTCAAACTGTTCAGCCTATTCGGGAATCACGGGCTTTCCCTTTACAAATTCCAAAAATTCCCAGATTTCCCAGAATTCCAGGTTTTCCGGGACATTTTTCCCATTTAAAATGAATTGGCCATTTTTCTAACTTTCACCATTTCCACATTTTTCAACCGATTCAAACCATCCCACCTTCAACACAATCCACCATTCTGGAATTTCAAACTACCCTTTTTTCCAAGTTCAAAGAAGTTCCAGGATTTTCCAGAAATCCTGGTTTTCCAAAGCCCTATTTACACCCATTTTTCTAGCGACTACTCCTTCCACATTTTTTAACGCATTTTTAACCGTTTCATCGTCAAAACATTCCTCTTAATTAGGACAAAAAACACAATTGTTTTTTGAACTGGAAAAATTCCCGTTTTTTCCGGAATTCCAGGAATTCCGAAATACCATTTCTCAATTCAACATGGTACTACTTCAACATTTTTCGACCGATTTGAAAAATTCCAACACCAACCATTTCTACTCATTCAGACCATTCAAGATGTATACCATTTTCAAAAAAATTCCCGCTTTACCTGAAATTCCCAATTTTAGGGCAAATTTCCATTGAAATCAATGGGACATTCTTCAAAGTTCCCCAATTCCCACATTTTTCATCTGATTCAAACCGTTCCAACTTCAAACTGTTCAGCTTATTCGGGAATCGCAGGCTTTCCCTTTGCAAATTCCAAAAATTCCCAGATTTCCCAGAATTCCAGGTTTTCCGGGACATTTTTCCCATTTAAAATGAATTGGTCATTTTTCTAACTTTCACCATTTCCACATTTTTCAACCGATTCAAACCAATCTACCTTCAACACATTCCACCATTCTGGAAATTCAAACTACCCTTTTTTCCAAGTTAAAAGAAGTTCCAGGATTTTCCAGAAATCCTGGTTTTCCAAAGCCCTATTTCCACCCTTTTTTCTAGCGACTACTCCTTCCACATTTTTAACGCATTTTAACCGTTTCATCGTCAAAACATTCCTCTTAATTAGGACAAAAAACAAAGTTTTTTTTTGAACTGGAAAAATTCCCGGTTTTCCCGGAATTCCAGGAATTCCGAAATACCATTTCTCAATTCAACATGTTACTACTTCAACATTTCTCGACCGATTTGAAAAATTCCAACACCAACCATTTCACCTCATTCAGACCATTCAAGTTTTTTTTTACCATTTTCAAAAAAATTCCCACTTTACCCAAAATTCCCAATTTTGGGGGAAATTCCCATTGAAATCAATGGGACATTCTTCAAAGTTCCCCAATTCCCACATTTTTCATCTGATTCAAACCGTTCCAACTTCAAACTGTTCAGCTTATTCGGGAATCGCAGGCTTTCCCTTTGAAAATTCCAAAAATTCCCAGATTTCCCAGAATTCCAGGTTTTCCGGGACATTTTTCCCATTTAAAATGAATTGGTCATTTTTCTAACTTTCACCATTTCCACATTTTTCAACCGATTCAAACCAATCTACCTTTTCCAGAAATCCTGGTTTTCCAAAGCCCTATTTCCACCCTTTTTTCTAGCGACTACTCCTTCCACATTTTTTAACGCATTTTAACCGTTTCATCGTCAAAACATTCCTCTTAATTAGGACAAAAAACACAATTGTTTTTTGAACTGGAAAAATTCCCGGTTTTCCCGGAATTCCAGGAATTCCGAAATACCATTTCTCAATTCAACATGTTACTACTTCAACATTTCTCGACCGATTTGAAAAATTCCAACACCAACCATTTCACCTCATTCAGACCATTCAAGTTTTTTACCATTTTCAAAAAAAATCCCACTTTACCCGAAATTCCCAATTTTGGGGGAAATTCCCATTGAAATCAATGGGACATTCTTCAAAGTTCCCCAATTCCCACATTTTTCATCTGATTCAAACCGTTCCAACTTCAAACTGTTCAGCCTATTCGGGAATCACAGGCTTTCCCTTTGCAAATTCCAAAAATTCCCAGATTTCCCAGAATTCCAGGTTTTCCGGGACATTTTTCGCATTTAAAATGAATTGGCCATTTTTCTAACTTTCACCATTTCCACATTTTTCAACCGATTCAAACCAATCTACCTTCAACACATTCCACCATTCTGGAAATTCAAATGACTCTTTTTTCCAAGTTCAAAAAAAATTCCAGGATTTTCCAGAAATCCTGGTTTTCCAAAGCCCTATTTCCACCCTTTTTTTCTAGCGACTACTCCTTCCACATTTTTTTACGCATTTTAACCGTTTCATCGTCAAAACATTCCTCTTAATTAGGACAAAAAACAGAGTTATTTTTTGAACTGGAAAAATTCCCAGTTTTCCCGAAATTCCAGGAATTCCGAAATACCATTTCTCAATTCAACATGGTACTACTTCAACATTTCTCGACCGATTTCAAAAATTCCAACACCAACCATTTCAACTCATTCAGACCATTCAAGTTTTTTTTTACCATTTTCAAAAAAATTCCCGCTTACCCCGAAATTCCCAATTTTGGGGGGGAAATTTCCATTGAAATCAATGGGACATTCATCAAAGTTCCACAATTCCCACATTTTTCATCTGATTCAAAATATTCAGCCTGTTTAGAAATGGTGTGCTCTACTTCAACAATTAGTCATTTTGAAGTTCAACTTCAGCATTGGAGCATTCACACACAATTCCTTCAGTTATTGCTTGATCTAGTACTAATTAATTAATTAATTAATTGATGGATTATGTTAAGCCACACCGTTTTGGGACTTCAAAGAGCCTGCTCTCTAAAAAGACCCGAGCATCCCACTATTAGTTTGTACTGTTTGTTTTGATTTGTATTCAATGCTTTATTATTTAGAGCTGTTCATAAACATACAATATGTTAAATATATACAACGTTGTCCTGTCATTTGTTTTGTTCTATTCGTAAAATACAGTGATAGGCATATTTGAAACATTGCTGCAAAAGGTGATTGGTGATTAATCATTTGACAGCCCTAATAAAAACACGTTTGTGTCTTTGTCCATCCAGAACATGAGAAACACCGACTGTGCAAGAGCACCGACTACATGAACTTGCACTTCAAAGTGAAGTGGCTCTATAACGAATATGTCAAAGAGCTACCAAGCTTTAAGGACGTTGTTCCAGACTACCCATCGTAAGTCACCACTAACACGATGAATTCACTCAATATAAAGTTTTGGTAAGACTTGGTGTAAAAGTTGTGTTTTTACTCTTTGTAGATGGTATCTACAGTTTGTGCTGCAGTGGTTGGATGAAAACGAGGACGTGTCCATGGAATTCATGCACGGAGCCCTAGAGAGAGACAAAAAAGATGGGGTAAGAGTGTGGATATTTTAAGATACAGTAGGGCAGTGTTTTTCAACCACTGTGCTGCGGTAGTGTGCAGTGAGATACAGTCTGGTGTGCCGTGAGAGATTATCTAATTTCACCTATTTGGGTTAAAAAATATATTTTGCAAACCAATAATTATAGTCTGCAAATGATGTGTTGTTGTTGAGTGTCGGTGCTGTCTAGAGCTCGGCAGAGTAACCGTGTAATACTCTTCCATATCAGTAGGTGGCAGCCGGTAGATAATTACTTTGTAGATGTCGGAAATAGCGGGAGGCAGCGTGAACTATAAAGGTATTTAATGCTTAAACAAAAAATAAACAAAAGGCGAGTGCCCCTAAGAAAAGGCATTGAAGCTTAGGGAAGGCTATGCAGAACGAAACTAAAACTGAACTGGCTACAAAGTAAACAAAAACAGAATGCTGGACGACAGCAAAGACTTACTGTGGAGCAAAGACGTCGTCCACAATGTACATCCGAGCATGACATGCCATCAACAATGTCCCCACAAAGAAGGATAAAAACAACTAAAATATTCTTGATTGCTAAAACAAAGTAGATGCGGGAAATATCGCTCAAAGGAAGACATGAAACTGCTACAGGAAAATACCAAAAAAAGAGAAAAAGCCACCAAAATAGGAGTGCAAGACAAGAACTAAAACACTACACACAGGAAAACAGCAAAAAAGTCCAAATAAGTCAGGGCGTGATGTGACAGGTGGTGACAGTACACTAGAGATGCGCGGTTTGCGGACACAACCGCGGAGTCCGCGGATAATCCGCGGGTCAGGCGGGTGAAATTAAAAAAAATTAGATTTTAAATAGATTCAGGCGGGTGGCGGTTAAACCAATTCGGAAATATATATATATTAGATGTGTATGTAACCAAACAGGAAATGGGTGTCAGACTATGTGTGGAATTTAACTGGAGGCTTTTACCGTAAGTGTTGGAGGTGCGTGTTGAGAGGAGCGGTGCTGTCAGACAAGGGCGAGGCAGGCAGGGTTTGTCCAGGGGCGGAAGCATGGTCGGGAGGCAGGAGGAGGATCTCTGGTGGCGGTTGTTTAAGTAGTCGTCCCTCTCATCAGTGCCGGGTGTGTTGATTGAAGATGGAACGCAGCTGCCTGCAGCAGTTTGAGTGACGAGCGCGCTTGGAGGTGCGCTCAGCGCGGCTCCCAGATGATTGCGCACTGGTGTGCGTCTGGGCCGTGACAGCATGGCACGCATTGAATGTCTCTGCTGCATTGGATCAGTCTCCTTTCTTTAACAGGCAAAAGCTTTATAACCTCACTAATGCCTTGCATCGTCTATATTAGATATATAAAACTGGGCGGGTGCGGGTGGGTGTGGTTTTGATAAAATGTTGGTTCGCGTGGATGGCGGATGGTTGACGACTTTTGTGATGCGGTTGTGGATGAAATAATTGCCTATCCGCGCATCTCTACAGTACACCTACTTTGAGACAAGAGCTACAGTATATTGATGCATGCTTGGTTATGGTTTAAAGTCATATCCAACAATTGCGACATCGACTTTTTACTGTCAACTGAGTTTCGTTTTTTTAATGATTTCTGCTGGTGGTGTACCTCCGCATTTTTTCAACGCAAAAAATGTGCCTTGGCTCAAAAAAAGGTTGAAAAACACTGCAGTAGGAGATTGTCACATTTTTTACTTGACTCTAAATTGCCATGATATAAACGCTATTGACTATTAAAGACACTCTGACACAACCAACCCCCACACTATGGGGTTGGTTGTCACAATGTTCTGTTGTACAAAAAAACAGAAGACAAATACGGCAGCGCTGATTATTTCCAATTTAACGTAAAAAAACAGAAAAAGCCCTCACTACAAGTTCAGCTGTCTTACTCTGGAGAAGACTATGTACAGTCGTGGCTCGTCTAAAGTTTGCTGCTGATCACATGGACAAAGATAAGACCTTCTGGAGGAAAGTTCTGTGGTCAGATGAAACAAAAATTGAGATGTTTGGCCACCAGCACCAGTTCCATTGGCAGCAAAACAGGCCCAGAGCATAATACTACCACCACTTATTGCTTTTGCACTATCTTGTTCAGCTCATTCATTGTTTATGTTCTTTGTTTGTTTTGTTTTGTTTTTTGCTCTATGCTTTTTTAACCTGTAAAGCACTTTGGTTCAATTTAAAAGTGGTTGTAAACGTGCTATATAAATAAAGTTGACTTGAATTGACTTGACTTAACCGCCATGCTTGACGGTAGGATTGGTGTTCCTGGGATTAAAGGCCTCACCTTTTCTCCTCCAAACATATTGCTGGGTATTGTGGCCAAACAGCACAATTTTTGTTTCATCTGACATCACATGGACAAAGATAAAACCTTCTGGAGGAAAGTTCTGTGGTCAGATGAAACAAAAGATAGTGATTGGAGCACATATGGATAGATAGTACTTCTTCAGGAGAGTTCCCTCAGGAAAATTAAAACTATATTTTTTTTGTCACAAAACTAGGGATGTCCGATAATGGCTTTTTGCCGATATCCGATATTCCGATATTGTCCAACTCTTTAATTACCGATACCGATATCAACAGATGTATACAGTCGTGGAATTAACACATTATTATGCCTAATTTGGACAACCAGGTATGGTGAAGATAAGGTACTTTAAAAATGTTTTTATAAAATAAGATAAATAAATTAAAAACATTTTCTTGAATAAAAAAGAAAGTAAAACAATATAAAAACAGTTACATAGAAACTAGTAATGAATGAAAATGAGTAAAATTAACTGTTAAAGGTTAGTACTATTAGTGGACCAGCAGCACGCACAATCATGTGTGCTTACGGACTGTATCCCTTGCAGACTGTATTGATATATATTGATATATAATGTAGGAACCAGAATATTAATAACAGAAAGAAACAACCCTTTTGTGTGAATGAGTGTAAATGGGGGAGGGAGGTTTTTTGGGTTGGTGCACTAATTGTAAGTGTATCTTGTGTTTTTTATGTTGATTTAATAAAAATAAATAAATAAATAAAAAAAACCAAAAAAAAAACGATACTGATAATAAAAAAAACGATACCGATAATTTTCGATATTACGCATTTATCGACATCCCTACACACAACATTCATGAAGTTTGGTTTTGACCACAGAACCTTCCCCCAGAAGGTCTTAGTCTTTGTCCATGTGATGTCAGATGAAACAAAAATTGAGCTGTTTGGCCACAATACCCAGCAATATGTTTGGAGGAGAAAAGGTGAGGCCTTTAATCCCAGGAACACCAAACCTACCGTCAAGCATGGTGGTGGTAGTATTATGCTCTGGGCCTATTTTGCTGCCAATGGAACTGGTGCTTTACAGAGAGTAAATGGGACAATGAAAAAGGAGGATTACCTCCAAATTCTTCAGGACAACCTAAAATCATCAGCCCGGAGGTTGGGTCTTGGGCGCAGTTGGGTGTTCCAACAGGACAATGACCACAAACACACGTCAAAAGTGGTAAAGGAATGGCTAAATCAGGCTAGAATTAAGGTTTTAGAATGGCCTTCCCAAAGTCCTGACTTAAACGTGTGGACAATGCTGAAGAAACAAGTTAATGTCAGAAAACCAACACATTTAGCTGAACTGCACCGATTTTGTCAAGAGGAGTGGTCAAAAATTCAAGCAGAAGCTTTAAGTGCCTTATTGCAGTGAAACTTGCCAAGGGACATGTAAGCAAATATTAACATTGCTGTATGTATACTTTTGACCCAGCACATTTGCTCACATTTCAGTAGACCCATAATAAATTCATAAAAGAACCAAACTTCATGAATGTTTTTTTTGTGACCAACAAGTATGTGCTCCAATCACTCTATCACAAAAAAAATATGAGTTGTAGAAATTATTGGAAAGTCAAGACAGCCATGACATTATGTTCTTTACAAGTGTATGTAAACTTTTGACCACGACTGTAGGTAATTCAATTTCTCTGATCTAATGAGTGTAACAACCAACCCCATTTTCCCCTACAAACAAAAAGAGGTGTGAAAATGTAAGGCCATTACAATCCCTCCACACGTGTGTTTCAGTTCCAGCAAACCTCCGAGCACGCTCTCTTCTCGTGCTCTGTGGTGGACGTCTTCACCCAACTCAACCAGAGCTTTGAGATCATCAAGAAACTGGAATGTCCCGACCCGAATGTCATGGCACAGTACAGTCGCCGCTTCTCCAAGGTAACATGACGTCATATTGAGGGACAATACCAGGGATTATATTAGCAGATGAACAGTTTGAATGTAATTGTCTGGAATTTGTACTGAGTGTATCATTTTAATGCTCATAAAAGTGTCTTATGCTTTATCTTTCCAGACTATTGCCAAAGTTCTTTTAAAGTACAGTGCCATCCTCACCAAGAGTTTTCCTTCTTATGTCGACAAGGAGAAAATTGTAAGTGGCCATCTTTCTAATTTCTTCTGAAACATGCACATTGGAACCTCACCTTAAGAGTGACTCTACTTAAGAGTATTTTGGGATAAGAGCTGTTTGTGGGTGGTCTTATTCACGTGCCTTCACATCCACACCGTCTATAAGTTAGAACGATACGCTACTTTGTAGAGATGTCCGATAATATCAGACTGCCGATATTATCGGCCGATAAATGCTTTAAAATGTGATATCGGAAATTATCGGTATCGGTTTCAAAAAGTAAAATGTATGACTTTTTTAAAATGCCGCTGTGTACACGGACGTAGGGAGAAGTACAGAGCGCCAATAAACCTTAAAGGCACTGCCTTTGCGTGCCCAGTCACATTATATCTACGGCTTTTCACACACACAAGTGAATGCCTGCATACTTGGTCAACAGCCATACAAGTCACACTGAGGGTGGCCGTATAAACAACTTTAACACTGTTACAAATATGCGCCACACTGTGAACCCACACCAAACAAGAATGACAAACACATGTCGGGAGAACATCCGCACCGTAACACAACATAAACACAACAGAACAAATACCCAGAATCCCTTGCAGCACTAACTCTTCCGGGACGCTACAATATACATCCCCCTCTACCTCCTCATGCTCTCTCAGGGAGAGCATGTCCCAAATTCCAGGCTGCTGTTTTGAGGCATGTTAAAAAAAAGAATAATAATAAATATGGCAGTGCCATGTTGGCATTTTTTTCCATAACTTGAGTTGATTTATTTTGGAAAACCTTGTTACATTGTTTAATGCATCCAGCGGGGTATCACAACAAAATTAGGCATAATAATGTGTTAATTCCACGACTGTATATATCGGTATCGGTTGATATCGGAATCTGTAATTAAGAGTTGGACAATATCGGATATCGGCAAAAAAGCCATTATCGGACATCTCTAGTTAGAACTGTACGCTACTTTGTATTAGAAATGGCAACAGCAAAGGATGCATGTGCACGTACGAGCCAGTCGGCCCCACAACAAGCGGATAAAGAAAAAGAAGGCGCTTTTTGACTACAGCGTCGGACTACAATGGGGGACTCTCGCAAAGCACTTTGGGTAAACCTTTACCATATATGGAGATAACCGCTGACGTCACGCTTAGTGCGAAAAAAGGAAGTATGAAAAAAGGCAAGATTGTTTTATAAATATTTCCGCAGTGCCTCCGAGGTTTGATTTCAAATTGAGTTGAGTTTGAGTTTATTTGGAACGTACACGCATACTACATGATACATCACAATTTCCAGTTTCTCTTTTCAACATGTTCGAAAAGGAGTAGGAAGAAGCAGAGCTTATTTAATCCTACCCCTTTTCTTTTTACATAACAGTTGCGAAAACTTTTGTTCGCTTCCTATTGTCAATTTATTCACAATATACTCCATAAGTAGTCACAATAAAAATAAATAAATAATACTCGGTGAAGTAAGTTGCATTTCCCATGGTGAGACGAGTAAGATTATTTTGAAAATGAGATAAATTCAGAATGTTTATCATGCTTCTTCTTCTTTGCACTTTGTAAACACTTTAAGTTTGAAGAGTTTCTTGAAGTGGATCATATTAGTACATTGTTTGATTGCTTTGCTTAATCCATTCCATCATTTAATTCCACATACTGATATACTGAAGGTCTTAAGTGTTGTACGTGCGAATAATATCTAACCCGTGGACATTTATCCATGAAAATATGGAAAAGCTGCTGATGGTGTGTTTGAAAGAGAAGCAACTTGAAGGAGATACCGTAGGAGTCTACTCTCTAAAAGTGTGTTTTTTATTTTTAAAAGGCATGTTACATGTTAGAGTTGTGCTTTTATTGGTTTCAATTCATTTCAATGGCAGACTGTGATTTGAGATACAGACAGATCCAATTAAGCTCGTAAATTGAGGTACTAATGTATGAATCCTGTGCAAACTCATCATCACGTCTTACTGTGTGTACTTTTGTGTTGCATACAGCCCTGCGTCCTGATGAATAATGTGCAGCAGCTGCGTATTCTGCTGGAGAAGATGTTTGAGTGCATGGGGGCCAAACAGGTAATGTCAAAGATCCATTTTTTTATTTTTTTAAACAGTACATTTTATTTTCTATCAATCCTCAATGGATATATTGTACCTACTGTATGTCCTTCTGAGAGCCATTTGCTTTTGGGTCATGTACACAAATGGCGCTCAGGCTGATTGGATTCATAACTCAATAACTAGTTCCTATTAACTAGCATGCATGTGAGCAGCCTGCATATAACAGGTGGATTTTTAAAGGATGTTCTCGCTTGTGTTAGATTGCCACAGTGGAAGCATCGGTACGTATTATAGTGTGAGGTATTAGTCAATATGTAAAGTTGTCATTCTACGGACTAGAACAGAGGTGTCAAAGTCTTTTTCACCGTGGGCCACATCTAACAGTGAATACTATGATTATAATTTTTTTTAATGCATTTTATTAGTAGATTTTTTTTAAACTAAAATGTAAAAAAAAATATGGTCAATTGCAATAATTTCACCTCAAAAGTTTGTGTGTATTACTGTAAATGAAAAAACAGTACTGCTGTTTTTATGGTAAAAAAACAGCGGAATTTTACTGTAAAATTTACATAGTTTTTTTTACTGTGAATAAAAAAACTGCAATTTTACAGTGAAATGTTGGCACCTGAGCTGCCAGTTTGTTTGTTTATTTTTCAACGCGAATCAACAACTGTAGATTTTACGGTGTATTACCGTACTGTAAATGCCAAAACGGCACCACAGTTAAAAAAAAAAGTAAAAAAGTACTGTTTTTTTTTTTTTCATTTAGAGAAAAATGCTGTAAAAAAACCACAGTAAATTCCACAATTCTACCATGAAATCTATTGCTACCTTTTGATTTTTTGGTGTATTACTGTAAATGCCAAAACGACACCACAGTTTATTACAGTAAAAAAAAGTACAGTTTTTTTTCCATTTAGAGAAAAATGCTGTAAAAAAAAATACAGTAAATGTCACAATTTTATCATGAAATCTATTGCTATCTTTAGATTTTTTGGTGTATTACTGTAAATGCCAAAACGGCACCACAGTCCATTACAGTAAAAAAAAGTACTGTTTTTTTCATTTAGAGGAAAAATGCTGTAAAAACCAGTAAATTTTACCATTAAATCTATTGCTACCTTTAGGTTTTTCGGTGTATTACTGTAAATGCCAAAACGACACCACAGTTTATTACAGTAAAAAAGTACTGTTTTTTTCATTCAGAGTAAAATGCTGTAAAAAAAACACAGTAAATTCCACAATTTTACTATGAAATCTATTGCTACCTTTAGATTTTTCGGTGTATAACTGTAAATTCCACAACTTTTCCATGAAATTTATTGCTACCTTTAGATTTTTCGGTGTATTACTGTAAATGCCAAAATGGCACCACAGTTCATTACAGTAAAAAAGTACTGTTTTTTTTTTCATTTAGAGAAAAATGCTGTAAAAAAACACAGTAAATGTCAAAACTTTACCATGAAAATCTATTGCTACCTTTAGATTTTTCGGTGTATAACTGTAAATTCCACAATTTTACCATGAAATCTATTGCTACCTTTAGATTTTTCCGTGTATTACTGTAAATGCCAAAACGGCACCACAGTTTATTGCAGTAAAAAAAAGTAGTTTTTTTCATTTAGAGGAAAAATGCTGTAAAAAAACACAGTAAATTGCTACTTTAGATTTTTCGGTGTACAACTGTAAATTCCACAATTTTACCATGTAATCTATTGCTACCTTTAGATTTTTCGGTGTATTACTGTAAATGCCAATACGCCACTACAGTTTATTACAGTAAAAAAGTACTGTTTTTTTCATTCAGAGAAAAATGCTGTAAAAAAACACAACTTTACCATGAAATCTATTGCTACCTTTAGATTTTTCGGTGTATTACTGTAAATACTAAAACGGCACCACAGTTCATTACAGTAAAAAAGTACTGTTTTTTTTTTTTTCATTTAGAGAAAAATGCTGTAAAAAAAACACAGTAAATGTCACAACTTTACCATGAAAATCTATTGCTACCTTTTGATTTTTCGGTGTATTGCTGTAAATGCCAAAACGGCACCACAGTTCATTACAGTAAAAAAGTACAGTTTTTTTTTTTCATTTAGAGAAAAATGCTGTAAAAAAACACAGTAAATGTCACAACTTTACCATGAAATCTATTGCTACCTTTAGATTTTTCGGTGTATTACTGTATATGCCAAAACGGCACCACAGTTCATTACAGTAAAAAAGTACTGTTTTTTTTTTCATTTAGAGAAAAATGCTGTAAAAAAAACACAGTAAATGTCAAAACTTTACCATGAAAATCTATTGCTACCTTTAGATTTTTCGGTGTATTACTGTAAATGCCAAAACGGCACCACAGTTTATTACAGTAAAAAAAAGTACTGTTTTTTTCATTTAGAGGAAAAATGCTGTAAAAAAACACAGTAAATTGTTACCTTTAGATTTTTCGGTGTACAACTGTAAATTCCACAACTTTACCATGAAATCTATTGCTACCTTTAGATTTTTTTGGTGTATTACTGTAAATGCCAAAACGGCACCACAGTTCATTACAGTAAAAAAGTACTGTTTTTTTTTTTTCATTTAGAGAAAAATGCTGTAAAAAAACACAGTAAATGTCACAACTTTACCATGAAATCTATTGCTACCTTTAGATTTTTCGGTGTATTACTGTATATGCCAAAACGGCACCACAGTTCATTACAGTAAAAAAGTACTGTTTTTTTTTTCATTTAGAGAAAAATGCTGTAAAAAAAACACAGTAAATGTCAAAACTTTACCATGAAAATCTATTGCTACCTTTAGATTTTTCGGTGTATTACTGTAAATGCCAAAACGGCACCACAGTTTATTACAGTAAAAAAAAGTACTGTTTTTTTCATTTAGAGGAAAAATGCTGTAAAAAAACACAGTAAATTGTTACCTTTAGATTTTTCGGTGTACAACTGTAAATTCCACAACTTTACCATGTAATCTATTGCTACCTTTAGATTTTTTTGGTGTATTACTGTAAATGCCAAAACGGCACCACAGTTCATTACAGTAAAAAAGTACTGTTTTTTTTTTTTCATTTAGAGAAAAATGCTGTAAAAAAACACAGTAAATGTCACAACTTTACCATGAAATCTATTGCTACCTTTAGATTTTTCGGTGTATTACTGTATATGCCAAAACGGCACCACAGTTCATTACAGTAAAAAAGTACTGTTTTTTTTTTCATTTAGAGAAAAATGCTGTAAAAAAAACACAGTAAATGTCAAAACTTTACCATGAAAATCTATTGCTACCTTTAGATTTTTCGGTGTATTACTGTAAATGCCAAAACGGCACCACAGTTTATTACAGTAAAAAAAAGTACTGTTTTTTTCATTTAGAGGAAAAATGCTGTAAAAAAACACAGTAAATTGTTACCTTTAGATTTTTCGGTGTACAACTGTAAATTCCACAACTTTACCATGTAATCTATTGCTACCTTTAGATTTTTTTGGTGTATTACTGTAAATGCCAAAACGGCACCACAGTTCATTACAGTAAAAAAGTACTGTTTTTTTTTTTTCATTTAGAGAAAAATGCTGTAAAAAAACACAGTAAATGTCACAACTTTACCATGAAATCTATTGCTACCTTTAGATTTTTCGGTGTATTACTGTATATGCCAAAACGGCACCACAGTTCATTACAGTAAAAAAGTACTGTTTTTTTTTTCATTTAGAGAAAAATGCTGTAAAAAAAACACAGTAAATGTCAAAACTTTACCATGAAAATCTATTGCTACCTTTAGATTTTTCGGTGTATTACTGTAAATGCCAAAACGGCACCACAGTTTATTACAGTAAAAAAAAGTACTGTTTTTTTCATTTAGAGGAAAAATGCTGTAAAAAAACAC
The DNA here is from genome assembly GCF_033978685.3 of Nerophis lumbriciformis. Classification (NCBI taxonomy): domain Eukaryota; kingdom Metazoa; phylum Chordata; class Actinopteri; order Syngnathiformes; family Syngnathidae; genus Nerophis; species Nerophis lumbriciformis. The sequence goes on along the minus strand of NC_084567.2, from coordinate 34,197,074 downwards.
AGTAAATTGTTACCTTTAGATTTTTCGGTGTACAACTGTAAATTCCACAACTTTACCATGAAATCTATTGCTACCTTTAGATTTTTTTGGTGTATTACTGTAAATGCCAAAACGGCACCACAGTTTATTACAGTAAAAAAGTACTGTTTTTTTTTTCATTTAGAGAAAAATGCTGTAAAAAAACACAGTAAATTGCTACCTTTAGATTTTTCGGTGTACAACTGTAAATTCCACAATTTTACCATGTAATCTATTGCTACCTTTAGATTTTTCAGTGTGTTACTGTAAATGCCAATACGCCACCACAGTTTATTACAGTAAAAAAGTAGTTTTTTCCTTTTAGAGAAAAATGCTGTAAAAAAACACAGTAAATGTCACAACTTTACCATGAAATCTATTGCTACCTTTAGATTTTTTGGTGTATTACTGTAAATGCCAAAACGGCACCACAGTTTATTACAGTAAAAAAAGTACTGTTTTTTTCATTTAGAGAAAAATGCTATGAAAAAAACACATAAAATTCCACAATTTTGCCATTGCTACTGTTGCGTCTGCCCAGTATTCCCTCTCAGGGAATTAAAGTCACTGGTCAATCCCAAATTCTTTCAGATGACATATATGCAGAGTAAGAAGGACCATCAAGACAGAATAGGAATATTATCAAGTTTTACTAATGCTTCAGGAGACCAGCCCAGACCAATACATTTATACCGGCTTCTCGAATTGGTCCAACATTCAAACGAGAGAAACTACTTCTTGAAAAGGAAAGCAGTCCCCCCAGAAAGGAATGCGTCCCCCTTCCCCAGCGCTGATAAGATAAGGAGGGGGATGCATCCTTCTCACATTCCAATGCCTAAAACACTACACAGACCTCTGCAGACAAAGAGAAACTGGTATACAGAGTATACATGGAATACTAGTATCGTATTTTTCGAACTATAAGTCGCAGTTTTTTTCATAGTTTGGCCGGGGGTGTGACTTATACTCAGGAGCGACTTATGTTTTATATGTTATAGTTATTTGAATGACTTTAACCATAATATGTTACGTTAACATACCAGTTGGTTATTTATGCCTCATATAACGTACACTTATTCAGCCTGTTGTTCACTATTCTTTATTTATTTTAAATCGCCTTTCAAATGTCTATTCTTGGTGTTGGCTTTTATCAAATAAATTTCCCCAAAAAATGCGACTTATACTCCAGTGCGACTTATATTTGTTTTTTTTTCTTATTATTATGCATTTTCGGCCGGTGCGACTTATACTCCGAACAATTAACAAGTATACTAGCTGCTCCAAACATGACTATGAATAAAGAACGAACTCTTAAACATATATGCATTCTCCACACTACCTTTAGATTTTTCGGTGTATTACTGTAAATGCCAAAACGTCTCCACAGTTTATTACAGTAAAAAAAAAAGTACTGTTTTTTTCATTTAGAGGAAAAATACTGTAAAAACCAGTCAATTTTACCATGAAATTTATTGCTACTTTTACATTGCACAATTTGATGGATAACTTGCTTTGAAATCATTATTATTAGTATTTATCTATTTAAAAAATGGTTTGAATGTTTGATAATATATTTTTGCATAATTAGCCCATATTTAAGTTAACATAATTTGCAATTACGTGGAGTACTTTTTTTTTTTTTTTTCCCATAATAGAAAGAAAAAATACATTTAGTAAGAAACGTTACAGTACTTTATTGATACTTATTATTTCCAGGCTTTCAAGGGCCAAATAAAATGAAGTGGCGGGCCACATCTGGCCCCCGGGCCTTGAGTTTGACACCTGTGGACTAGAAGATATTGGCAATAATGACATCACTTTAGAGCTGGTAGTTGTTGTCGGTGCATTTAGTCGTCACTTTTGTCCTGACTGAGCGTAGTTGAAATAAGTGTGTTGGCATTTCAAAGCGAGATGAGTCGGTGGCCGAGAAAGAGGAGGAAGCAGAAGAAGAGGAGGAGGTAGGTTTTCATCACAACAGGTGTAATTAACCCTTTAATGACGACTGTGTTCATGTTGTGTCTGGCTTGGAGAGCAGGTGACTACGGGGAATGAGGAGGCAGAGAGTCTGGTTGGTACTGTGGGTTGTAGAAGTATACTTGTAGTGGTGGTGAACCTTGACTGTAGCACATTTAGACCAGTCGTATTATTATCCAAGCCACCTCGTCTTTAGCTTAATAGCATAGTGAACCTTTGTGTAGTACTACTAGTCACTAGATGTAATCCTCTATTGTACTGTGGTGGCAGCGAATGTTTAAAGGGGAAAATTTCAAAATTCACAACCCTCATGAGAGACAAGAACACACGTCTTTCCTTTCCCTTAATTGTGCGTCTAAATAGTGAAAAGCTGCTAGTACGAGGTAGGTAATGATGGGATTTACCTACAAAACCAGTGAAGTTGACACTGGTAAATAAAAACAGAATACAATGATTTGCAAATCCTTTTCAACTTCTATTCAATTGAATAGACTGCAAAGACAAGATACTTAATGTTCGAACTGAGAAACATATTTTTTTTTGTTGCAAATAATCATTAACTTAGAATTTAATGGCAGCAACACATTGCAAAAAAGTTGGCACAGGGGCATTTTTACCACTGTGTTACATGGCCTTTCCTTTTAACAACACTCAGTAAACGTTAGGGAACTGAGGAGACACATTTTTTAAGCTTCTCAGGTGGAATTCTTTCCCATTCTTGCTTGATGTACAGCTTAAGTTGTTCAACGGGGGGTCTCCGTTGTGATATTTTAGGCTTCATAATGCGCCACACATTTTCAATGGGAGACAGGTCTGGACTACAGGCAGGCCAGTCTAGTATCCGCACTCTTTTACTATGAAGCCACGCTGTTGTAACACGTGCAGAATCAATCAATCAATCAATCAATGTTTATTTATATAGCCCTAAATCACAAGTGTCTCAAAGGGCTGCACAAGCCACAACGACATCCTCGGTACAAAGCCCACATAAGGGCAAGGAAAAACTCACCCCAGTGGGACGTCGATGTGAATGACTATGAGAAACCTTGGAGAGGACCGCATATGTGGGTAACCCCCCCCTCTAGGGGAGACCGAAAGCAATGGATGTCGAGTGGGTCTGACATAATATTGTGAGAGTCCAGTCCATAGTGGATCCAACATAATAGTAAGAGTCCAGTCCATAGTGGGGCCAGCAGGACACCATCCCGAGCGGAGACGGGTCAATAGGAGAATAGGGCTTGGCATTGTTTTGCTGAAATAAGCAGGGGCGTCCATGAAAAAGACATTGCTTGGATGGCAACATATGTTGCTCCAAAACCTGTATGTACCTTTCAGCATTAATGGTGCCTTCACAGATGTGTAAGTTACCCATGTCTTGGGCACTAATACACCCCCATACCATCACAGATGCTGGCTTTTCAACTTTGCGCCTATAACAATCCGGATCTGTCAGGCTTGCCCCTGACAGTTTGGTTGTGTTTTAGTTTTTCCTGTGTGTGTAGTATTTCCTGTCAGCGCTCTTGTTTTGGTTCTGTTTCCTGTTTGTCTCCCTGAGTGCTGTGTCCCCTCAGCTGTGGCTGATTGGCACCTGGCCACACCTGGTGTCAATCAGCCAGCTGCTATTTAAACCTGCCTTCCCCTCCAGTCAGGGCTGGATTATTGTCATTGTCGATGTCACTACTACTTGTCATTCCTACTTGTCGATGCCAGTGTAGTAGATGTTTGTAGCTTGCTGTCTTTTTGTTCCTCGTCTACCAGTTCCTGTTTTCCTGGCATCCTGTTTCCTGTTCCTAGTTCCTGGTTTGTGTTTTTTCCTTTATTTTATGAACATTAAATCATGTTTTCTCGCTCAATGACTGCCGTCATCTCTGCATCTTGGGGTTCGTCACCAACAAACTCTGACAGGATGGTTCTTTTCCTCTTTGTTCCAAAGGACACGACGTCCACAGTTTCCAAAAACAATTTGAAATGTGGACTCGTCAGACCACAGAACACTTTTCCACTTTGCATCAGTCCATCTTAAATGAGCTCGGGCCCAGCGAAGCCGGCGGCGTTTCTGGGTGTTGTTGATAAATGGCTTTCGCTTTGCATGGTAGAGTTTTAACTTGCATTTACAGATGTAGCGACCAACTGTAGTTACTGACAGTGGTTTTCTGAAGTGTTACTGAGCCCATGTGGTGATATCCTTTACACACTGATGTCGCTTGTTGATGCAGTGCCGCTTAGGTGCAGTGATTTCTCCAGATTCTCTGAACCTTTTGATGATATTACGGACCGTAGATGGTGAAATCCCTAAATTCCTTGCAATAGCTGGTTGAGAAATGATGTTCTTAAACAATTTGCTCACGCATTTGTTGACAAAGTTTGTTTGTGAATGACTGAGCATTTCACGGAAGCTGCTTTTATACCCAATCATGGCACCCACCTGTTCCCAATTAGCCTGTTCACCTGTGGGATGTTCCAAATAAGTGTTTGATGAGCATTCCTCAACTTTCTCAGGTCTTTTTTGCCACTTGTGCCAGCTTTTTTGAAACATGTTGCAGGCATCCAATTCCAAATGAGCTAATATTTGCAAAAAATAACAAAGTCTTCCAGTTGGAACGTTAAGTATTTGGTCTTTGCAGTCTATTCAATTGAATATAAGTTGAAAAGGATTTGCAAATCATTGTATTCTGTTTTTATTTACCATTTACACAACGTGCCAACTTCACTGGTTTTGGGTTTTGTACATGACCAATGAATATGATAACATCACATTTACCTTTGTGAAGACATACATTTTTCAAGTGAAATGTGCTTAAATATGCATGTTTTTTTCAACTTAAAATAAGCCATTTGAGAAATGCAAGGAACCACACTGCAAAAAGTCAGTGTTCAAAAACAAGGGGAAAAAAATACAAAAATGAGGGGTATTTTATTTGAACTAAGCAAAATTATCTGCCAATAGAACAAGAAAATTTGGCTTGTCAAGACTTTCCGAAACAAGTAAAATTAGCTAACCTCAATGAACCCAAAAATACCTTAAAATAAGTATATTCTCACTAATAACAAGTGCACTACTATATGAGTACGTATTTTCTATTGTTTCAATCCAATCCAATCCACTTTATTTATATAGCACATTTAAACAACAAAATGTTTCCAAAGTGCTGCACAACAATATTAAACACAATAAAAAACAATATAAAATAAATATGATTAAAAACGATTAAAACCAATTAAAACAGTAAATAGAAATCGAAATTTTAAAAACACAGAGGACAACAGAGGACCACACAACTCACGTAGTGTTAAAAGCCAGAGAATAAAAGTGGGTCTTAAGACAAGACTTAAAACACTCCACTGTGGGAGCAGTTCAAACGTGGAGGGGCAGAGTGTTCCAGAGCTTAGGGCCGACCACAGGGAAGGCCCTGTCTCCCCTGGTTTTAAGTCTGGTCTTGGGCACCACGAGCTGGAGCTAGCTCTCGGACCTCAGAGCGCGCGCAGGGTTGTAAGTTTGGATGAGGTCCGACATATAATGAGGTGTCAGTCCATGTAAAGCTTTAAAAAGGTTTTAAAATCAATTCTAAGATGAACAGGGAGCCAGTGCAAAGTCTCAAGAATTGGGGTTATATGCTGGCATTTCCTGGCCCCTGTTAAAAGTCGGACTAACTGCAACCGGGAGAGAGCTTTTTGGCTAATGCCAGCATAAAGTGCATTGCAGTAGTCCAGGCCACTTGAAATAAAAGCATGCACGACTTGTTCAAAAAGGTTAAAAGATAAAAACGGTGTACCTTTGCTAAAAGACGAAGATGATAAAAACACGATTTTAAAACGCCATTGACTTGTTTGTCAAGTTTAAAATCGCTGTCTATAGTGACGCCAAGGCTGGTGACTTTGGGACTCACATCATTTTGCAATGGTCCCAAGTCAGTGAGGGCCGGACCAAAAACTAAAATTTCCGTTTTTCCCTCATTTATTATTAAAAAATTCTGGGCTAACCAAGCCTTGACGTCGCATAGACAGTTGAGAAGGGGTGTCAGGGGGCCGTGGCCTTTTGAAATCGGCATATAAATTTGGCAGTCGTCTGCGTAAAAGTGATAAGACACTCCATGCCTCTTAAAAATCTCTCCAAGCGGGAGGAGATATAGAGCGAACAGTATGGGGCCTAGAATAGATCCCTGGGGGACACCACAGTAAAGCGGAGCAGAAGAAGAAGAAGAAGTGGCGTCCCCCAGCCTGACAGAGAAGGACCTTTCTGACAGGTAGGATCTGAACCACTCTAATGCAGTCCCCCTGACACCCACACAGTCTCTCAGGCGATCTAAAAGAATTGTGTGGTGGACTGTGTCAAAGGCAGCTGTAAGATCTAAAACAGGGGTGCTCATTACGTCGTTCGCGAGCTACCGGTCGATCGTGGAGGGTGTGTCAGTCGATCACCAGCCAGGCATTAAAAAAATAGTCCTAAAAATGAGCGATCATAAATCTTCACTATGACGTCACTTTCGTCACTTGATTGACATTCACGGCACCCGAGGGTCTTCTGAGATGACGCTGGCTGCTGCCAGCTCATTAAAATTACCGACTGGAAGGCGAGAAACACTTTATTTCAACAGACTCTGGCGCCGTACCTGTCGTCAAAACTCCAAAGACCGACTGCACAGTTGCACAATAAAAGCTCTGCTTCATCCTGCTTGCGCTACCAAAATAAGAGTCTCAGAAAGCTGGCGTGCACAAGCTAGCAAGCTACGGAGTTTGCCGACAATGTATTTCTTGTAAAGTGTATACAAAGGAGTACGGAAGCTGGATAAATAAGATGCCAAAAACCAACCACTTTCATGTGGTATTGGACAGAAAGGAGGACTTTTTTTCTCCTCCATTCGAAAATGCGGACCTTATCAGCACCACTGTCTGATTCCTATCAATGCAAGTCATCAGAATCAGGTAATACACCAACTTATATTCTTGTCTTCATGAAAGAAAGGAATCTATATGCGTTAAACATGCTTGTATTATCTTTAAACACCTTTAACTTGTTAACAATATTAACTATATGTGTTAAACATGCTTGTATTATCATTAAACACCTTAAATCTACGCCGGATAGTCGAACCTCGGATTCAGGAGGAACAGTGTGGTTTTCGTCCTGGTCGTGGAACTGTGGACCAGCTCTATACTCTCGGCAGGGTCCTTGAGGGTGCATGGGAGTTTGCCCAACCAGTCTACATGTGTTTTGTGGACTTGGAGAAGGCATTCGACCGTGTCCCTCGGGAAGTCCTGTGGGGAGTGCTCAGAGAGTATGGGGTATCGGACTGTCTGATTTTGGCGGTCCGCTCCCTGTATGATCAGTGTCAGAGCTTGGTCCGCATTGCCGGCAGTAAGTCGGACACGTTTCCAGTGAGGGTTGGACTCCGCCAAGGCTGCCCTTTGTCACCGGTTCTGTTCATAACTTTTATGGACAGAATTTCTAGGCGCAGTCAAGGCGTTGAGGGGATCTGGTTTGGTGGCTACAGGATTAGGTCTCTGCTTTTTGCAGATGATGTGGTCCTGATGGCTTCATCTGGCCAGGATCTCCAGCTCTCGCTGGATCGGTTCGCAGCCGAGTGTGAAGCGACTGGGATGAGAATCAGCACCTCCAAGTCCGAGTCCATGGTTCTCGCCCGGAAAAGGGTGGAATGCCATCTTCGGGTTGGGGAGGAGACCCTGCCCCAAGTGGAGGAGTTCAAGTACCTCGGAGTCTTGTTCACGAGTGAGGGAAGAGTGGATCGTGAGATCGACAGGCGGATCGGTGCGGCGTCTTCAGTAATGCGGACGCTGTATCGATCCGTTGTGGTGAAGAAGGAGCTGAGCCGGAAGGCAAAGCTCTCAATTTACCGGTCGCTCTACGTTCCCATCCTCACCTATGGTCATGAGCTTTGGGTTATGACCGAAAGGACAAGATCACGGGTACAAGCGGCCAAAATGAGTTTCCTCCGCCGGGTGGCGGGGCTCTCCCTTAGAGATAGGGTGAGAAGCTCTGCCATCCGGGGGGAGCTCAAAGTAAAGCCGTTGCTCCTCCACATCGAGAGGAGCCAGATGAGGTGGTTTGGGCATCTGGTCAGGATGCCACCCGATCGCCTCCCTCGGGAGGTGTTTAGGGCACGTCCGACCGGTAGGAGGCCACGGGGAAGACCCAGGACACGTTGGGAAGACTATGTCTCCCGGCTGGCCTGGGAACGCCTCGGGATCCCCCGGGAGGAGCTGGACGAAGTGGCTGGGGAGAGGGAAGTCTGGGCTTCCCTGCTTAGGCTGCTGCCCCCGCGACCCGACCTCGGATAAGCGGAAGAAGATGGATGGATGGATGGACCTTAAATTTATTAACAACATTAACTATATGTGTTAAACATGCTTGCATTATCTTTAAACACCTTTAACTTATTAACAATATTAACTATATGTTTTAAACATGCTTGTATTATCATTAAACACCTTTTAACTTGTTAACAAAAACATGTTTCAAAAATAAGTAAATATAAATTATATATATGAATGAGGTAGATCCACACGACTTTTGAAAAGTAGCTCGCCTGCAGAAAAAGTGTGAGCACCCCTGATCTAAAAGCACTAAAATGGCAGAGCTGCCATTAAAGACATTAAAAGCAAATCATTAAAAACCTTTAAAAGTGCAGATTCAGTACTGTGCAAAGCTTTGTATCCAGACTGAAATGGATCTAAAGTGCTATTTTCATCTAAAAAAAATTGAAAATAAAACAGCAAAGTCCATTTGGCTGTCATCTGTTTTAATTATGAGACACAATTGTGTCAAAGTCATGATTTTTTTTAAATTATGAGACACAATTGTGTCAAAGTCATGATTTTTTTTTTTCATGCTTGAAATAAGAAATTATTACTTTAAAAAAAACAGTTTTATACTTGTGAGTGTTGATGACACAGCTTTGCAACAGTTGATATTCTAGTTTCAAGCATGTTTTACTCAATATAGGTCATCAAATCTCAGCAACAAGCTGTAATATCTTACTGAGATCATTTAGGACCAAAACACTTAAAACAAGTAAAACACTCTAACATAAAATATGCTTAGTGAGAAGAATTATCTTATCAGACAGAAAATAAGCAAATATCACCCTTATTTGAGATATTTAATCTTACTTAGATTTCAGTTTTTGCAGTGCATGGAAATGTTTGACTGAACGAAAACTGGCTCATACGAAAACCGAGATTTGACCACATTTTTATTCTTTTTGTATGTGATGTCATGTTTTGCTTTGTTCCCCCATAGTGCAACAGTGCAATGCTGGCACGCCAGGCAAGTTCATGCAACAGTAAATGCAAACATGTTTATGACACATGGCTGCATTTACTCACATTATAGTCTCGAGTTCAACTATTCTCACATTGTGGTGTTGGAGATGAGACTCAAACCATGTTTTTTTTATGCGATCTTTGTATTGAAGTTTGAGGAGAGTGAGGAGGATGAGGAAGAGGAAATAAGGGAGGACGGGGACAAAATTCAGGTTGAGGTTTGTTAACTGTTTGTTCCACTGACTCGCTCCCTCCCCACAGTTGCACTTAAGCCCCTGCAAAGTGTACAAACGAGCATTTTGTTTGCAAAAAAACCAACAAAACAATTCAAGTCAGTAAACACAACTGATCACTAGTCTTTTTCTAACTTGAGGGTTGAATAGTGCAACTGTAATCTGTATCCCACTGACACATCTCAGTCATAATCAATACATCAATACTTTTCTCTCATACAACATTGTTTGTATCATCATCAGTCATTTCCACGGCCTTTCCTAAAACCTGTTCTTCATTTTAAAAACTATGTTTTTTTAATTTGTGTTTTTTCCCCTCAAATATTTTCGCAATAGACTGACAGGGAGAAGGTGGGTGTCAGTATTATTTATAAATACTGTACATATGTTCTAATATGACTATTCTTTCCTCAGTATTTTATTTCTATGTCCTGTTGGGTGTTCCAACAGGACGATGACCCCAAACACACGTCAAAAGTGGTAAAGGAATGGCTAAATCAGGCTAGAATTAAAGGTTTTAGAATGGCCTTCCCAAAGTCCTGACTTAAACGTGTGTACAATACTGAAGAAACAAATATGTTTGGAGGAGAAAATGTCAGGCCTTTTATCCCCGGAACACCATTCCTACTGTCAAGCATGGTGGTGGTAGTATTATGCTCTGGGCCTGTTTTGCTGCCAATGGAACTGGTGCTGGTGGCCAAACAGCTACATTTTTGTTTCATCTGACCACAGAACTTTCCTCCAGAAGGTCTTATCTTTGTCCATGTGATCAGCAGCAAACGTTAGACGAGCCATGACTGTACATAGTCTTCTCTAGAGTAAGACAGCTGAACTTATAGTGAGGGCTTTTTGTGTTTTTTTACGTTAAATTGGAAATAATCAGCGCTGCCGTATTTGTCTTCTGTTATTAATATTCTGGTTCCTACATTATATATCAATATATATCAATACAGTCTGCAAGGGATACAGTCCGTAAGCACACATGATTGGTCCACTAATAGTACTAACCTTTAACAGTTAATTTTACTCATTTTCATTAATTACTAGTTTCTATGTAACTGTTTTTATATTGTTTTACTTTCTTTTTTATTCAAGAAAATGTTTATTTATTTATCTTATTTTATTAATTTTTTTAAAAAGTACCTTATCTTCACCATACCTGGTTGTCCAAATTAGGGATATTAATGTGTTAATTCCACGACTGTATATATCTGTTGATATCGATATCGGTATCGGTAATTAAACAGTTGGACAATATTGGAATATCGGATATCGGCAAAAAGCCATTATCGGACATCCCTAGTTTTGTGTTTTTTGTGACAAAAAAAATATAGTTTTAATTTTCCTGAGAGAACTCTCCTGAAGAAGTACTATCTATCCATATGTGCTCCGATCACTATCTTTTGTTTCATCTGACCACAGAACTTTCCTCCAGAAGGTTTTATCTTTGTCCATGTGATGTCAGATGAAACTAAAATTAAGCTGTTTGGCCACAATACCCAGCAATATGTTTGGAGGAGAAAAGGTGAGGCCTTTAATCCCAGGAACACCAAACCTACCGTCAAGCATGGTGGTGGTAGTATTATGCTCAGGGCCTGTTTTGCTGCCAATGTAACTGCTGCTGGTGGCCAAACAGCTGATTTTTTGTTTCATCTGACCACAGAACTTTCCTCCAGAAGGTCTTATCTTTGTCCATGTGATCAGCAGCAAACTTTAGACGAGCCACGACTGTACATAGTCTTCTCTAGAGTAAGACAGCTGAACTTGTAGTGAGGGCTTTTTGTGTTTTTTTACGTTAAATTGGAAATAATCAGCGCTGCCGTATTTGTCTTCTGTTATTAATATTCTGGTTCCTACATTATATATCAATATATATCAATACATTCTGCAAGGGATACAGTCCGTAAGCACACATGATTGGTCCACTAATAGTACTAACCTTTAACAGTTAATTTTACTCATTTTCATTAATTACTAGTTTCTATGTAACTGTTTTTATATTGTTTTACTTTCTTTTTTATTCAAGAAAATGTTTTTAATTTATTTATCTTATTCTATTAATTTTTTCTAAAAAGTACCTTATCTTCACCATACCTGGTTGTCCAAATTAGGCATAATAATGTGTTAATTCCACGACTGTATATATCGGTTGATATCGATATCGGTATCGGTAATTAAACAGTTGGACAATATTGGAATATCGGATATCGGCAAAAAGCCATTATCGGACATCCCTAGTTTTGTGACAAAAAAATATAGTTTTAATTTTCCTGAGGGAACTCTCCTGAAGAAGTACTATCTATCCATATGTGCTCCAATCACTATCTTTTGTTTCATCTGACCACAGAACTTTCCTCCAGAAGGTTTTATCTTTGTCCATGTGATGTGAAATGAAACAAAAATTAAGCTGTTTGGCCACAATACCCAGCAATATGTTTGGAGGAGAAAAGGTGAGGCCTTTAATCCTAGGAACACCAAACCTACCGTCAAGCATGGTGGTGGTAGTATTATGCTCTGGGCCTGTTTTGCTGCCAATGGAACTGGTGCTGGTGGCCAAACAGCTAATTTTTTGTTTCATCTGACCACAGAACTTTCCTCCAGAAGGTCTTATCTTTGTCCATGTGATCAGCAGCAAACTTTAGACGAGCCCCGACTGTACATAGTCTTCTCTAGAGTAAGACAGCTGAACTTGTAGTGAGGGCTTTTTCTGGTTTTTTTACGTTAAATTGGAAATAATCAGCGCTGCCGTATTTGTCTTCTGTTTTTGTACACAATGACTTTCAAACAGAACATTGTGACAACCAACCCCATAGTGTGGGGGTTGGTTGTGTCAGAGTCTTTAATAGTCAATAGTGTTTATATGATGGGCAATTTACAGTCAAGTAAAAAATGTGACAATCCCCAACTGCAGTGATTTTCAACCACTGTGCCGCGGTACACTAGTGTGCCGTGAGATACAGCGTGGTGTACCGTGTGAGATTATCTAATTTCACCTATTGGGGTTAAAAATATTTTTGACGAACCGGTAATTATAGTCTGCAAATGATGTGTTGTTGTTGAGTGTCGGTGCTGTCTAGAGCTCGGCAGAGTAACCGTGTAATACTCTTCCATATCAGTAGGTGGCAGCACGTAGCTAATTGCTTTGTAGATGTCGGAAACAGCGAGAGGCAGTGTGGAGGTAAAAAGGTATCTAATGCTTAAACCAAAAATAAACAAAAGGTGAGTGCCCCTAAGAAAAGGCATTGAAGCTTAGGGAAGGCTATGCAGAACGAGACTAAAACTGAACTGGCTGCAAAGTAAACAAAAAAGAATGCTGGACGACAGCAAAGACTTACTGTGGAGCAAAGACTGCGTCCGCAAAGTACATCCGAACATGACATGACAATCAACAATGTCCCCACAAAGAAGGATAAAAACAACTGAAATCTTCTTAATTGCTAAAAACAAAGTAGATACGTGAAATATTGCTCAAAGGAAGACCTGAAACTGCTACAGGAAAATACCAAAAAAAAGAGAAAAAGCCACCAAAATAGGAGCGCAAAACAAGAACTAAAACACTACAGACAGGAAAACCGCAATAAAGTCCAAATAAGTCACGGTGTGATGTGACAGGTGGTAACAGTACACCTACTTTGAGACAAGAGCTATAGTGATGCATGCTTGGTTATGGTTTAAAGTCATATCCAACAATTGCGACGACGACTTTTTACTGTCAACTGAGTTTTTTACTGATTTCTGCTGGTGGTGTGCCTCCACATTTTTTCAACGCAAAAAATGTGCCTTGGCTCAAAAAAGGTTGAAAAACACTGCCCTACTGTATCTTAACATATCCACACTCTTACCCCATCAAAGGAATGGCTAAATCAGGCTAGAATGAAGGTTTTAGAATGGCCTTCCCAAAGTCCTGACTTAAACATGTGGACAATGCTGAAGAAACAAGTCCATGTCAGAAAACCAACACATTTACCTGAACTGCACCAATTTTGTCAAGAGGAGTGGTCAAAAATTCAAGCAGAAGCTTGTGGATGGCTACCAAAAGCGCCTTATTGCAGTGAAACTTGCCAAGGGACATGTAAGCAAATATGAACATTGCTGTATGTATACTTTTGACCCAGCACATTTGCTCACATTTTCAGTAGACCCATAATAAATTCATAAAAGAACCAAACTTCATGAATGTTTTCGTGACCAATCACTCTATCACAAAAAAATAAGAGTTGTAGAAATGATTGGAAACTCAAGACAGCCATGACATTGTTCTTTACAAGTGTATGTACATTTTTGATCGTGACTGTACATATACATATATATACAGCGCGGCCCCCGGCCAAATTTTTTTAACCCAATGCGGCCCCCGAGTCAAAAAGTTCGGGGAACCCTGACATATACTATTCATGTTTAGCTCAATTTTACTGCAAATGAGTATTAACTCCAAATTTTGGTTATTGGCCTTGTGACTACTATCATGAAAATACCATATCGGTCATACTTGCCAACCCTCCCGATTTTTCCGGGAGACTCCCGAATTTCAGTGCCCCTCCCGAAAATCTCCCGGGGCAACCATTCTCCCGAATTTCTCCCGATTTTCACCCGGACAACCTGTCGACGCGTCCGCTTTTTCACCATACAAACAGCGTGTCGGCCAAGTCACATGTTGTATGCGGCTTCTGCATTCATACGAAATTGACTGCAAGACATACTTGGTCGACAGCAATACAGGTCACACTGAGAGGTGGCCGTATAAACAACTTTAACACTGTTACAAATATGCGCCACACTGTGAACCCACACCAAACAAGAATGACAAACACATTTCGGGAGAACATCCGCACCGTAACACAACATAAACACAACAGAACAAATACCCAGAATCCCTTGCATCCCTAACTCTTCCGGGCTACAATATACGCTACCACCAAACCCCGCACCCCCCAACCCCGCACCCCTCAACCCCGCCCCCACACCTCAATCTCCCGAATTCAAAGGTCTCAAGGTTGGCAAGTATGATATCGGTGGATCTCTGCATTGCAGGACAGAGTCTACTCAAAGTTGCTTGTATATTCTCTTTTGCTTGTGTTATTGAATGAGAAAACGTATGCAAGTTCATATAAAAATGTCATTTCTCTCCTGTCTTCTTCTTGTCTTTGTGTAGATGGACACTGAGGCCAGTGACCTGCTGAGTAACCTGCAGGTGAAACTCAACAGCGTGCTGGATGAGCTCAGCGGTACATTTGGCAACAGGTAGACTGACCGACCCACGGTTGGTTCCACACTCCACATTTCTAACTCCCCCTGCCAACTCTCAGCTTCCAGACCCGCATCAATGACTGCATGCGGCAGATGGCGTCTCTGCTCTACCAGATCAAAGGGCCGCTGAATGCTAACACCAAGAACCAGGTGGATGCCGACTCTGACAACATGCTACGGCCGCTCATGGACTTTCTGGACGGAAAGTAAGTAGGATAGGATAGGATAGGTCTTTATTGTCATTGCAACAAGTACAAGGAAACTATGTTTTCAGCACAAACCCGTTCAGGATTAGACAAACAAACAGTGTACAGGGTTACAGAACAGGAACGCTGATAGGTCGCCAAAGGTGGGGAAAAAGGTAAAACGCTGGGGAAGAAGATGAGTAAAAAAATACAATCTAGACTGGGCTCCTAAGGGGGCTTAGTCTGGAGTGGGAAAAAACCTCCATGCCATGCACACATAAACATGTTACATTTAATCACGACAACTCGCAACAAAGGGTGGGGGGAGTTGGGACCCGGGAGGTCGACTGCTGCTATGAAGCGCTGCCAGCCGTCCATCACCCCGAAAAGGAATCAAGCGGTGGTGAAGGCATGGGGTGGGGGAGGGGGTGTGTGTGTGTATATGCCCATTGTCTTGGGAAATGTTCCCTTTAAGGTGCGCGCCTGTGCAATTGTGCACTGCTCAAGCGTCCTCTGCGCACGGCAAATCTATGCCACGCACAAAATCAAATAAAAAAATAAGCGCATAACAATTTTCGACACGACACGGACACGACAGAGAAAACCGTTTTCGTCATCATTGTTCAAATATTGTAACGTCTGTCGAGACGCTTTGAGGACATGAATTCCATCGATCACTTTACTGAGCAAAACTCTTTATTGTCGGCCATAAACACATCACCAAAACATTAGTAAAAAAAATGATATCGAGCAAAACTGGTCATTTTCTGCAGTACAAACCAGACCAAAAGCAACTTTGTTATATCAACAGCAGCCGCTCGCTCTTTCTCACTTGCGCCAACCCATGCACATATGGCACTTAGCCAGTGATGCGTTTACAGCCACACAAAAAGTCGGACAACTCCAACACCACACATAGTGTCATTCAAGGTCCTTACACTATGATTTACCAATCAAATGTGTGCTTATTCTAGTGTCATTTATTAGGAATCTTAATTTATAAATATTAATCGTGAAATGCTGTTAGTATATTAAATAAATACTAATAAAAATATATTTCTTACAAACAGGAAGTTGCAGGAATGTACACATGATCCCCTGCTTACATCTCATTGTGCAACATGTGAATGTTTTAATGGGAACTAAATGCAATGTCTGAAAGGGGTACAAACTATTTCCAAAGCAGGACCTCCACCCAGACAAACAATACAAGTACACAGTTCATGAAAAACTATATTTTTTGTTATTGTCATTGTAAGTGGGCCTAAACACTTAAATTAGAAAATAACTTCATGGAAATGACTGCTGTCATTTGATTATAATAATAAGAGAATGTTGTCTGTCTATCTGTGTTGGCCCTGCGATGAGGTGGGGACTTGTCCAGGGTGTACCCCGCCTTCCGCCCGAATGCAGCTGAGATAGGCTCCAGCACCCCCCCGCGACCTCAAAAGGGACAAGCGGTAGAAAATGGATGGATGGATGGATGGAGATTGAACTTGTTATTTAGTCAGGTTTGGGACAGGTGTGCTGCTGGTGTAGCCACAGTGTGCACGTCTGATGTTGCTCACATGGGCTCCACTGAATGCTCAGTTTTTGCGTTTGCTCACACACATGAAAAATTAGAGGGAACATTGGTCTTGGGTGTGTTGATGTAGTGTTCATGTTCATAGGCCTGGGGCCGTTCTGCCTGCAAGCAAAAGTTCGACTCAGGTGTCGTTGAGAAGGAAGGGTGGTCAAAAGCGTCCATCATTGAGGTGTCCTCTGGGGTGTTTTCAGAACGGCCTGCTCCTGTTGTTGGAGCGTCAAGGCCATTCAAGGGAGTCAAATCGTAGATTAGGATTTTTTGTTTTTCCGCGAGCAGACATTACAATGGCTTGTCTGTTCTATTCGTCCAAGTGCATTGGCCTCCGTCAACAAGAATGAAAGACAACAACACTCCCGGCATGTCCTCTATCGTGCAGGTTGACGCTGTTTGCTACCATATGCGAGAAGACCGTCTTAAAGCGTGTGCTGAAGGAGCTGTGGAGGATCGTGATGACCAACTTGGAGAAGACCATAGTCCTGCCTCAGGGCAACGACACCTTTGTAAGTCAAACCTTTGTCGCTTTGTTTCTGGCTTATTTTGATTAAAAAATAATAGTTGTTTTCCGTTCAGGGGGCACAGATACTCTCAGCTGCCAAAGAACTAGGTCAACTCTCCAAACTAAAGGTATGACGAAGGCCAATATGGTGACTTTCTGGAGACAAATCGTTTGAAATGGTCTCTCCGTAGGATCACATGGCAGGGGAGGCAAAGAGCTTGTCTCCGAGGCAGTGTGCTGTCATGGACGTGGCGCTGGACACCATCAAGGTCAGCATCAGAAGTCTCTTATCAACTGTCCATCAACCACTAGCATGCATGGGAGAACTTGATTGTTAACTGACCAATGTGAACCAATCGGTCCGAATTTTCATGTGTCGGCGAGCGCATCCCGTCGTGGTCCACCAGGTTGTTCTTATTACGAAATAGTGACCACATACGTCGACGTCAACATACAGTATAGGCCAATAGTTTGGACACACCTTCTCATTCACAACACAACTGATGGTCCCAACCAGGGGCGTCACTAGCTATTAAGGACAGGGGGGGCTTAGCCCCCAGGAGATGCACAGGATGCGAGCGAACGTTACGCGCAAGCACAAAACTTCACAAACGGCAAACAAAGACTTAGAAATTATTCATTGTTATTATTATTATTTTTTAAAAATGCACGGGACGAAATGAAATGTAGGACGATGGCTTTTAACCATTTTTTTTCTTTTTATGTATTTTTTCATTTTACATTTTATATTAAATGTCTTGGTTTTTCCTCCCTGTTTAACAAGCCATCCTATAATAATACAACAGCTATTAATGTAACAATACAATAAAACAAATATATTTAATGATGTTTTTTTCATTAACAATAGGCTAATGTACATTACTTTATATAGATTCTACAAGAAACACAAAACTTAAACACTAAATTATTTACAAATGCACACACAAGGTTTCGTGCAGCTTCACTCATTGTAAAGGAAGATAATGTGCTTCGTACACCTGCAGGACCGCAAGCAAGGTCGCAGAGAAAATGCGGACTGGAATTTGAGTGATGTGGGCATTTTCTATATGAACAAGTGGAATGAATTGGATACCGACGCACTAAAGGGGCTCTCTACCTTACGCTACGAAGTGAGGGGAAACTGAGTGAATAATAACAGGTTATATGATTATTTATTCATTATTTATTACTCATATTCGGGCCACTTTATAATGACTATGTCGGCATGTATTTGTAAAAAAACCCAAAAAAAACAAATTATTTAAGGGGGCTAAAGAATATTTTAGGGGGGCTTGAGCCCCCCTAAAATAGGCCTAACAACGCCAATGGTCCCAACCCTGTTGATAAAGCAAGAAATTCCACTAATCAACCCTGATAAAGGCACACCTGTGAAGTAATGTTGTCCCGATACCAATATTTTAGTACCGGTATCAAAATGTATTTCGATACTTTTCGGTGCTTTTCTAAATAAGGGGGACCACAAAAAATAGCATTATTGGCTTTATTTTAACAAAATAATCTTAGGGTACATTAAAAATATGTTTATTATTGCAAGTTTGTCTTTAAATAAAATAGTGAACATACTAGACAACTTGTCTTTTATTAGTAAGTAAACAAACAAAGGCTCCTAATTTAGCTGCTGACGTATGCAGTAACATATTGTGTCATTTATCATTCTATTATTTTGTCAAAATTATGAGGGACAAGCTGTAAAAAAATGATTATTAATCTACTTGTTCATTTACTGTTAACATCTGCTTATTTTCTCTTTCAACATGTTCTATCTACACTTCTGTTAAAATGTAATAATCACTTATTCTTCTGTTGTTTGGATACTTTACATTAGTTTTGGATGATACCACAAATTTGGGTATCGATCCGATACCAAGTAGTTACAGGATCATACATTGGTCATATTCAAAGTCCTCATGTGTCCAGGGACATATTTCCTGAGTTTATGAACATAATATAGATTTGAAAGAAGATGTTGTGATGCCAAAAAATATAGATATAATCATAGTAGTATAGACTCAGGCATGTGATTTGACCACAATGAAAAAGACTGAAAAAATTTCCGGGGGTCTGGGGGACGAAGGCCCCCAGCCAGGTCCAGGGGGGACAAGGGGGGCGATGCCCCCCGAAGCTCCTGGTTTTTCACCAATTTAACATGCTAAAATGAACAAAGACAGCACCATTTGAAGAAAATATTTGAGTGTTTAAAGACATGAAAACATCATTAATAGAACATACATAACCCAATTATCCTAATGAATCACTGTATATGGTTCAGTCCCAACAGTATTTAGTCACTAATATTTACATCTTGTGTTCATTTCACATCCACAGGTGTCACATTGATCAGTGTTATTATCTACAGTTTATTTACAGTATTACCACATTACTTCAGTTCACTTCAAACATTAGCTTTCTCGGAGAGCCCTAACATGAGCTTTCCTTGCAAATTTCTGAGAAGTCTGCATTTTCCTTTTGGTCTCTGCTTTTGTAGCTTCTTTTTTGGATTTCACTGCCAACTTCTGCCTCTTGGACTCTCTCTCCACTTCCATCTGCTCTAGATCATCCCTGTACCTCTTGCTTGAGGTTCTGATCTTGAGACACAGTTTTCCGTTGACAGAGTCCATGACAATGTATTTTCCTTAATGTCTTAACTTAATATTACAAAATAGTGTTATATGCAAATTTATTTCAAATAAATTGTTAACTGGAATCAATAATGCGACTCTTTGAATTTCTGTAATTTCATAATATATTTTCACGTGGCTTTTTATTTTTAGAAAAAAACATGTATATTTCACAAAGCAATAATTGGTTAATATTTAAAACAAACATGCGTATTTCGCAAGCAAATATTTTTTAGCTTACCACATTATTAACAACCCTGTCTGCAACTGAAGTGGGTTGTTTGGGTGGATCTTTCCTCTCGATGTCTACGGCAGTTGTCGATGTAAACAAAGGATGAAGTCCGTAAGGTCTGCTCACTTTCGGTTGACATCCAAAAGTACCAGCTAGTGAAAAGTTTGTTTTCCTTGCTTCAAGTTGTTTCATATGTTTTTGACGTTTCGCATGTACTTCCAAAGCCTTGAAACCTCGTGATCCATAGTCAATATTATCATGACACCACGTGCACAAAACCTTTCCGGGACGATCGATTTTCCGAATAAAATCACCGAACAAAGTCGTAACTTCCTTCTTCCCAACAGTATCAGTGATTTCCCTTTCCATCCAGTCCCATCGAAACTTATTTTTGACATGTTTATCAATTTCTTTTACTCGTAAAGCGTCCTTTCTCTCGAGAATCGACATCGTTTTACATATGGAAAATGGCGGTAATAACCATTATGAATGATGACGTTATTAACGTCATCATTCATAACAGATGTCCTGATTGGTCACAAGGAACATATCGACCAATCAACTACGGCGTAATATAAACTACGTCTCGAATCTTGATTTAGGGTCGGAAAAAAAAACGGAAAAATGGGAGATAATTTTTTTTCCTTCCCCCGAGATTAAAAAAGACGGAATTCCGACTTTAGACGGAAAAATCACATGCCTGTAGACTAGATACGCTCCCGTACTTGGTATCATTACAGTGAATGTTGAGTGCCGTGTGTAATGTTCTGTATTCTCAATGGAACATTTTAAAGTTTTGGTGTTGTTTACTGGCCTCATATTGCAGTCTACACATATTTTTATGTGTGACTGCCATCTACTGGTCACACTTATCATTTCGCCATGTACAAAATAAAATAGCTGTGAGGTCGGTAAGCACAACCAGAATTATGCCGTACATTAGGCGCACCGGGTTATAAGGCGCACTGTCGATTTTTGAGAAAATGAATGGATTTTAAGTAGGGATGTCCGATAATGGCTTTTTGCCGATATCCGATATTGTCCAACTCTTTAATTACCGATACCGATATATGCAGTCGTGGAATTAACACATTATTATGCCTAATTTGGACAACCAGGTATGGTGAAGATAAGGTACTTTTTTTAAAAATTTATAAAATAAGATAAATAAATTAACTGGCTAAAATTGTGATCTAATGAAAAAACCGAACCCCAAATCTCAAAATTGTGCTCTACCGCAATTTTTTAATAAAACGCAGAAAAAACTGCTCCTCGGAAGAAAAAAATGACAATACTGCCTGTAACTCCCACTGGGAAAGTCGGAGAGACATGAAACAAAAACCTCTATGTAGGTCTTACTTAGGCCTACATTTCATAGATTGACAACCCTCAGCAAAAATCAACAGGAAGTTTGCAATTTCCCCTTCAAAAATTTTTTTTTTATAAACCGGTCACTTCTCTTCAAACATTATCTCCTCTGAGCGCGTTTGTCGTTTCAGCTTCAAACTAACACAGGAGAGAGATTGAACCCTTCCAAATAAAAGTTATCGAAATAATTTTTCTAACTGCTCCGGTTTTGATTTTATGAGCCTTCAAATAACCGCTGCGCTGATGCTGATGCTGCTGCGCTGCTGTTTTCTCAAGATGGCTGCTTAAAAGCAGGAAGCACCAGCGTGCCCACACAATGCAGACAAGGTAGGTACACTAGACAAAAGTCTTGGGACACTTCAGACTAAAAGTAGACAAAAGTATTGGGACACTTATGACTATCACTGGACAAAAGTATTGGGACAGTTAGGACTAGCACCTGCCAAATACGCGGGCCCGACCAATGCTGCTTGCAGCTTTAATTATAAGTGTATCTTGTGTTTTTTATGTTGATTTAAAAAAATAAAAAATAAAATTAAAAAAATGATACCGATAAATTCCGATATTACATTTTAACGCATTTATCGACAGGCCGATATTATCAGACATCCCGAATTTTAAGTGCGCCTTATAGTCTGAAAAATACGGTAAATGGGTTCCATTGGAACAAAACTGTAATATTAATGTTTGAAAGCTAAAAAAGTTTTTCAATTTAATATATAATTTGAAGAATGTATTTATGTTTAGATGTAGTGTTGTAAATGTCAATTCAGTGGTTATACCCTCAGAGAGGTATAAATGTAACTTATTTCTTTTATTTTGTCATTTTTTTTCAGCAATATTTCCACGCCGGAGGGAATGGTCTGAAGAAGGCTTTCCTGGAGAAGAGTGCAGAGCTGTCCTCCCTGCGACACGCCCTGTCCCTCTACACCCAGACCACCGACACGCTCATCAAGACCTTCGTGACCAGCCAACACGCCCAGGGTAAGTACGCCCCGCCGGGTGTGAGCTTTACCCAAAAAACACCAGTAGAGGGCGCTGTCAATTTCTTACTGTAACATTTGGTGCTGCAATGTGTTGACGAGTCATTGCTGTCTTCTCTTTATCTCCCGTGCTGCGTGTGTGCCAGTGCACAATGGAAAAGGTTTTAAGTTAACTCCCAATGAAAAAATACAGCCCAGCAGGGGTAGGTTCCATCATTTTAGATCCCGTGACACCACCCACCCTCATGTCTATGTTCCTTTTTGTTACCATGTTCCGCTACAGGGTTGCCAACTCCCTGAAAAATGAAGAAGTTGTCAGTTTTGCCTTTTTTTTTTATGTGTGTTGCACCTGAGTTTAATTAGACGCATGTAATGAAGGCATCAGAATAAATGGGAAACAAATTGTTCTAAAACATTTTTGGGGGTTAAAAATGCCTAAAAGAATAGATTAAAATAAATGTAATAAAATAAAAATAAAATAAAAACTATTTATTAAACAGGACAAGAAGCAAGGAATCAAACAGAGACAGGATTCAATTTAGTTAAAAAAAGTTAAAGTACCAATGATTGTCACACACACACTAGGTGTGGCGAAATTTGTCCTCTGCATTTGACCCATCACCCTTGATCACCCCCTGGGAGGTGAGGGGAGCAGTGAGCAGTGAGCAGCAGCGGTGGCCGCGCCCGGCAATTATTTTTGGTGATTTAACCCCCAATTCCAACCCTTGATGCTGAGTGTCAAGCAGGGAGGTAATGGGTCCAATTTTTATAGTCTTTGGTATGACGCGGCCGGGGTTTGAACTCACAACCGACCGATCTCAGGGCGGACACTCTAACCACTAGCTCATGAGGAGAGTGCGTGGACCTGCACCCTTGTGCAATTAAAGTACCAATGATTGTCACACACACACTAGGTGTGGTGAAATGTGTCCTCTGCATTTGACCCATCCCCTTGTTCACCACCTGGGAGGTGAGGGGAGCAGTGAGCAGCAGCGGTGCCGCGCCCGGGAATCATTTTTTTGGTGATTTAACCCCCAATTCCAACCCTTGATGCTGAGTGCCAAGCAGGGAGGTAATGGGTCCAATTTTTATAGTCTTTGGTATGACTCCGCCGGGGTTTTAACTCACAACCTACCGATCTCAGGGCGGACACTCTAACCACTAGGCCACTGAGTAGTATTGATTTTAACAATGTAAAAAATATTGAGGAAAAGACAGAAAATTCCCTTTTTAGTAAACAACAATCTTGCCTTTTTTCATACTTCCTTTTTTCGCCCTAAGCGTGACGTCAGCGGTTATCTCCATATATGGTAAAGGTTTACCCAAAGTGCTTTGCGAGAGTCCACCATTGTAGTCCGACGCTGTAGTCAAAAAGCGCCTTCTTTTTCTTTATCCGCTTGTTGTGGGGCAGACTGGCTATCACTAACCACTAGGCCACTGAGTAGGTTGTCACCCCGCGCTCTGAGGAAAAATTTCCACGCCTCCCCATTTATTTGGGCATTCCCTGATTACGTAGCTGCAGCTGCCTCTAAGGGGGAGCGGTCTCATTATGCAGCAGCTGCACTGGGTCATAAACAGTTCAAACAAAAGGTGCTTGGAGCGGTGTCAGGTTTGCCCCCCTCTCTGCTCGTAGATTTCGAAATCCCTAAATTCCTTGCAATAGCTCGTTGAGAAATGTTCTTAAACTGTTGGACAGTTTGCTCACGCATTTGTTCACAAAGTGGTGACCCTCGCCCCATCCTTGTTTGTGAACGACTGAGCATTTCATGGAAGCTGCTTTTTATACCCAATCATGGCACCCACCTGTTCCCTGCTCACCTGTAGGATGTTCCAAATAAGTGTTTGATGAGCATTTCTCAGTCTTTTTTGCCACTTGTGCCAGCTTTTTGGTAACATGTTGCAGGCATCAAATTCCAAATGAGCTAATATTTGCAAAAAATAACAAAGTTTACCAGTTCGAACGTTAAATATCTTGTCTTTGCAGTCTATTCAATTGAATATAGGTTGAAAAGGTTTTGCAAATCATTGTATTCTGTTTTTATTTACCATTTACACAACGTGCCAACTTCACTGGTTTTGGGTTTTGTATATAAATGACGATAGTGTTGCTTCTCACAGTAAAACAAAATGAAGTGCGTCCCTTTTCAGGACGCGTACTTTGACGATGATGTTTTTCAAGGGATGTTGGCAACGCTAGTAGACGACCACTAACAAAACATCAACATGCAGCCATCTTCTACTCATTCCTGCAAAGCAGTTGCAATCGTTTCTGAAAGGTCGTTGACGTACTGAATGCATTCAAACAGGTCTAAATGTCTCCAACCCCATCGGCG